>NC_056727.1:900494662-900619662 GCF_019279795.1 Protopterus annectens | reverse complement strand
AACTGCAGAGTGAGGAATAAATAAGGGAGTATCTGGATAATATGCATAAGTTTTTAGAACGACTGTTGTTAAGCTACTTTTTTTTAAATAACCCCAGAGCTAAAGAACTTTTGGTGCAAGACTCAGGCAACAAAAAGTAGAAAGGGTTGTTACCAAACTTATTGAGCATATAACAAGAAAAATTACCAGCGATCCTATAGAGGTATTAAGAGATATGTTGGAAGTTTTATGAGGAGTGGGGAAACAGGTTAGAGGTAGATGAGGCTCAACAACTAATTATTATGATAGGAGGAGATGAGATAAGTAAAAGTTGTGATTTAAAACCAAGCTGCAGAAAGGTCTCCAGGAATATATGGCATTCCGGTAAAACTTTGGAAATTAGGGGGGAAGAATGTGATAAAGATGTGGAAGCTTTTAACAATATTTTAAAAGGAGGGGAGGCACCAACATCCTGGAAACAAAAGCTGTGTGATTGTAATGTCTAAAGACCTATCTGATCCAACTTCATACAGGCCAATTTAAATTTATGTCTAAAATGGCTAAAAGAAGGGCAAAGGTGATGTCGGAATAGATAGGCATCTACCAGTGTGGTTTTGTGGAGAGGAGGCAAAAATTTAACATTAACAGAACAATGATGGTCTAGAGGGAAGTAGCATGTAAGAAAATACCACTATTGGTGGGTCTTGATGCAGAGAAGATATTTGACAGAGTAAGCTGGAATTATATGAGTAGGACAATGGAAGCATTTGCATATCACGATACAATAGTAGTTAATTAGAAAGATATATAAGGGTTCAGAGGCAAAACTCAAAGTGGGAGTGTTCCTCTTTGATAAATTGGGTCTGAACACAGGAACCAGGCAGGGGTGTCCTGCTTCACCATTGTTGTTTGTATTATATTTAGAATCACTGACAGTGAAAATAAGGGATTCAGAAATTCAAGGATATATTGGTATGGTGCTAAAGAAAAGTTGGCTTTATTTGTAGAGGACATTATTTTATTCCTGATGGAACCAGAAAATGATAGTGTTGTGGAATGTTCTGAGATTTTTTTTTTCGGAATATAAAATAAATTATGATAAAACAAAGGCTATAAGTATAAACTATGTACGCACATATTAAGTGGTTCAATAGTATCCACATTTATGGAGATGTGATAAAAACTACTTGGGAGTATGGCTTAAAAAGGATTTGGTTATGACGGCTAAGGATATCTGGGAAGAGACTAAATAAAAGATAATACACAGACTGAGAGATCAGAAGCTTTTGCCTATGGAAATGGATAGCAAGATACAAGTAGTAAAAATGTTCTTAGTCCCTTTAGTTTTATACACAGGTCAGGCATATTTTTATCAACTAGAGGGAAAGTTGTAAATAGTAATTAATAAGGAGTTTAAGATTTTGTTTGGGAAGGGAAGAGGGCAAAAGTCAAGTGGGATAAGTTGATTCTCCCAGTAGAACAATGATGTTTAGGATTACCTGATTTGAAGGCATACTTTAGAGCTATACAACTAAGGCTGTTACAATACAAGCCAAAAGCCAGAATTCAAAGTGGAAAGGGATGATGATGATGAAGCGGGGAGGATAAGTCAAGAAATAAGGAAAGAATGGGATTTTAGATACAGATCTTTAAGGAGAATAATAACAGTCATGCAGAAATTATACTAAGAACTAAGCCAACATGGGAATGGAGAAAAGAAATTCTACTAATAGGGATGACTGCAATTAGGGGTACAGAGAGAAGAGAGGTTTTGAATTTACTGGAGGAGGACAACAAAGGAACCAAGGTATTGGGAATCAGTAATTAGAGAGGGAATTGTGATAGAATGGATAGAGGCCAAAAAGACACTTAGATTGCAGGTTAGTGATTGCCTTTCATATTAGGGATTGATATCAGAGTACAGACAAAGAGAAAGAGATACGGAAGTCATAAATGAAACGGCTGCACTGATTGAGTTTTTAATTGAATCTCAAACTGAAGCCGATGTTAAAAAGGGGGGTAATTAGTAGGGCATATAATATATTGCACGATAACTACAGGAATCAATCAGAAGATGTCAGAAAAGATTGGAAAGATAGATTAGATATGCAGTTCACAAAGAAACAATGGGAGGACATATGTGTGGCTCCCAAATATCCAACAAAATCTAGAAGATGTAGGATGTATGCCTGGAAGTGTTTGCATTGGCACTTTTATAGCCAAAGCAGACTCCACAAAGAAGTATTCCTCTGGCAGATGGCAAATGTTGGAGGTGTAACGGGAGCATATGTTTTCTGAGTGCAATGAGTTGGCAGACTTTAAAAATTCACATAGCGATTATTCTGTCAGGATTACTGGGTGAGCAGATGAGTGTAACTAAGGAAATTACTTTTTTTTTGAGTTTATCGCAGGCGTTACTAGACTATTGTTCCTGAGACCCTTATAAGCCTAGCCAAGAGTTTAGCCCTTGTTTAGCCAAGACAGCACCCCATGCCCAAGTCCAGCAGGGACACAGGTGGAATCCCTGGGGTGTATTTTCTGTTTCCCATCCAGTTATCCAGGCTGCAATTAAAAAGGAATAATGAATACTCTGCTTGACGTGGAGAGGGCGACTATTCCAAAGATGGGGGAGTCTCTGGGACACAGATCTGTCCTGCCAACAAGTCCTATTGATGTCACAGACCAGGTTGAGGTTACTCGAGTGGAGCTTGACTTGTGGATATGCAGCAGTCCCATCAAGGCAGGGTCTGAGATTGCTTTCTATGCCAGGCAGAGGTCACCTCTGAGGAGTCTGTATGAAACTGAGTAGAGGGACAGGGCTTTTAGCCTGTCAGTGTAGGATAGATGTGTGAGGCCCTGGATTCTCCTAGTGAGGAACCTCTGTGGTCTCTTTGGCTGTTACATGTGCTTTCTGAGGTACATGCTGAAAGGGGAGTTGTACTCAATAATGGGCCATATAAGGGAAAAATACAGGGATATTATCACCTCCTTATCACTGGATGAGATACCGTTACTTATGAGGTGGGCCATGTGGAAAGCTTTCCATACAATGGAAGCAACATATTTGTCAAAAGTCAGGTTGCTATCAACCTGGATGCCCAAATCCCTCACGACGGATTGCGTGCTTAGGCTGTTGTTATTAATGTGATAATTTGTGGTGAAGTCACTCTCCCCAAAAGGGATGACGAGCATTTTTTTGGTATTCAGCTTGAGGCCATGTTTCTGGCACCAATCATTTGTTTCTGTGAGACGCTCTTAGAGGATGGCCACCTCACTAGGGGAATTGATGACAGCGCCCAGCTTGCAATCATCTGCAAACTTGGTCAGCCATAGCCAAATGGTTTTGGCCTGCACCTCAGAAAAGTATATCCCAAGTAACAGAAGCCCCAAGACCGATCCCTGGGGGTACGCCGCTCGTTACTGGTCTATTACTTAAGGTGGCTTCTTCGTTTGACTAAGTGGGTACTAGCAGTGAGCCAGTTTACTACCGATTTGGTAACATACAGATTGATGCCTAGCTGAGAGAGTTTATCAATTATGCCTGAGTGGGGAATAGTTTCAAAGGCTTTGGCCATGTCAAGGTAGATGGTGTGCACCATCTTCCCCTCATCCATGGCTTTAGTGACTATCTCAAAGAAGTTGACTAAATTTAACAGACATGACCCCCTCCCCCAACAAAGCCAAACTGTGTGGGATCGAGTGTTTGGAGGTTGCCAGTGTCCTTGTTGATGAGGTCCATGATAATCCGTTCCACAGCCTTGCAGATCAGGCTAATTAGGCTGATGGGTCTATAATTTCCTGGATCGGTGGGCAGTCCATCTTTGTGCGAAGGGATGACAGTGACTATCCTCCACTCAGCTGGGATGAAGCCGGTACACAGGCTTTGAATAGGGCGCATAATGGTGCTACAAGTTCCTGCCTGAGTTCATGTAGGATGCAGCCTGGGATGTTATGGGGTCCCATGCAGGCTGTATTCTTTGCCTTTGAGAGGGCAGTGATGACCCCTTCCCTAGAGATAAGGGGAGGGGAGCAGGTACTGGGGATGTTCTGATTTACTGATGGGGGGGCAGTGGCGTGAAGTTTTCGCTGAAAATGTCAGCCAGCAAGTTGGCTATATCTATGGCATTTGTGTATGTGGTGTACTTAACCACCAGTTCTGAGCAGATCTGGGTGCTACCTTTGAGACTGCGGACATCTGTGAAGAAGGCCTTACGATTGTAGTAGATGTGGCCAGTTTGGACTCCAAGTTTGCTTTGGAGGATTTCACTATTGCTCTTATTTGCTTGTTCAGGCTAAGGAGAGATTGCTTTCAATTGGGCACCTACTCCTTCTAGGTCCTGGACAGCAATTTTTCCCTTTTGTTATAGAGTTTATTTATTGCATATGTCCGCCAGGTTTACTCTTCCTTGTGGAGTATGATTTCATCCTGTCGGGTATTCCTGATTCTATGCATCTATATAAATGCTCTTATAGTACTTGGTTTAGATTTGGACATTGGTGCCAGTGTTACAGAGGGGGAGGGAGCTATGAAGCTGTTTATACCATTCCTCAGGAGGCTGTAATCAGCTATGGAGAACTTTTTTTGTTTGACCCTAGCTAGAGGGGGGTCGGGGGAGACGGTAACTTTGAAAGTGACTGCTTTATGGTCAGATCTTACTAGGGAGGATGATACTGTATGGATGCTGCAGTAGTTACTCATGTTGGTTAATACCATGTCCAAGATATTATCACCTCTTGTGGAGGTATCGACTAGCTGTTCCAAAAAAAAAATTGCATTGACCTAAAGAGCCTGCACTTCTGCCAGAATTGTTAATCTGATCATTTGAAGCTAGCTAGAGAAAAGTACAGTTGTGTATACTTACCATAAATGTAGATGTTCAAGTGTATTCACTGTTACAGACATCACATTTGGGTTATCTGCCTGCAGGTAAGCCCTCAGCCGGCCTGAATACCAGAGTCTTCGGATTTCTGCTTCGGATGCTGTCGCTTCTTCCATGACGTCAGGTCGTCATGGGTATAAAAACATGCAGCCCACGCCATTACATCAGTTTTTCTTGCCCCAGATGTCAGGTGCCCCCACAATAGGGAGCAATTATATGGTATGGTACACCCCCATCAAAAAGCAAATACACAAGAAAGAATATATACCAAACAAGAAGGAAAGGTAGAGCCAAGAGAAGTCAGGGGGCTGGAGGGAGGGTAACCAGGACTGCAACAGTGAATACACTCAACATCTACATTTATGGTAAGTGTACACAACTGTACTATGTTCTTCGTGTTTCACTGTTGCAGTCATCACATTTGGATTGATTCCCAAAGCTAAGAAAGAAAGGAGGAAGTTAGAGAGCATTAGAGCCATCTATTAAGCCCTGCAAGACTGCTGTGGCAAATCCAGCTCTGGATTTAGAAAAGATAGGCAGGTAGTAATGCTTGGTGAAGGTATGTACAGAGCTCCAGGTAGCAGCTTCCAGGATGTCCCTGGTAGGGACTCCTCTGAGAAATACCATAGAGGTAGATGCAGCCCTGGTGGAATGTGATCCTATCCCCTGTGGGGTAAGTTTTCCATGGTGCTTGTAGCAGAAATGAATGCAATGGGCTATCCATTTGGAAATGGTTTGCTTTGAAATGGCCTTCCCCCCTACCCCTGCAGCAAAGCCAACTAGCAGCTGTTGAGAGGCTTAGTCCTGTCCAAATAGAATCTAAGTTGTCTGTGCACATCCAGAGAGTGCAGTATTCGTTCCCCTTTGTTTTGTTGATTAGAGAAAAAAGTAGGCAAATGAATGGACTGATTTAGGGCCACACTAGACACCACCTTGGGTATAAAGGAAGGATTAGACCTGTGGGAAACCCTGTCCGCATGGAAGATAATGACAGGTTCCACTGCCATGAGGGCCTGTAATTCAGACACTCTTCTTGCTGAAGTGATGGCTAGAAGGAAAGCTGTTTTCCAAGAAAGGAATTTCAACTCTGTTGTTGCAGCTGGCTCAAAGGGGGGGAAGAATGAGCTTTTCCAATACAAAGTAAAAGTCCCAGGTTGGAGTGGAAGCTCTCCTGGGGGGGTCTTAAATTTTTGGCCCCTCTAAGGAATTGTTTTATCAAGGGGTGAGAGAAGAGGGGTGGTTCAGTATTATAATGTGCTGAAATGGTAGAGGCATGAATCTTAATTGATGAGAAGGATAGGCCCTTGTGGAGCATTTTTAAGTACTCTAGAATATGAGGTAAGCTGGGCACCGTTGTGCCCATCCCCTGAACCTAGCTCCAGGAAAGTACAGTTTTGTACCTACCATAAATGTAGATGTTCGAGGATCACCATTGCTGCAGTCATGACATATGGGGTAGTCCGCTGTCCTCGGTCGGCCCGAATACCAAAGGGCTAGGACCGGCGTCGGTCATCGGCGCTTGAAGCTGACGTCAGAGCGTGCCAGTATAAATGCGCATGACCGACGCCATATCCTCAGTCTTTCTTGCCCCAGATGTCAGAATGCACAAAATACCCCCCAAAACCCCAACCTAAACAGGGGGAAGGAGGGAGGGAAAATTGGACTGCAGCAATGGTGATCCTCGAACATCTACATTTATGGTAGGTACAAAACTGTACTATTCTCCCATTGCTGCAGTCATGACATATGGGTAGAATCCCAAAGCAAAGGAAAAGGGAGGCTGGCAAATTAAAAAGCATTAGGAGCTGCTAACATGCCCTGTAAAACTGCAGTGGCAAACCCAGCCCTGGACCTGGAGTAAAGAGGTAAATGGTAATGCTTTGTAAAAGTGTGAACAGAACTCCAAGTAGCTGCTTCTAAAATATCCTTAGTAGCTACCCCCCTCAGAAAAGCAGTAGAGGTGGCAGTAGCCCTAGTAGAATGAGGCCTAACCCCAACTGGAACACTCTTCCCATGATAAGAATAACAAAACCTAATACAATGACCAATCCATTTAGAAATAGTTTGTTTCGAGACAGCTTTCCCTTGTGAAGTCAAAGCAAAAGAAACAAATAATTGTTGAGACATCCTGAACTCTTTGGTTCTGCTCAAATAATACCGTAACTGTCTGTGCACATCCAAAGAATGCAAAATTTTCCCCTTTATTTTGGGGGTCAGCATAAAAAGTACGCAAATGTATAGACTGGTTCAATGCCACATTAGAAATCACTTTAGGCATAAAAGTAGGATTAGTACGCAAGGAAACTCTGTCCTTATGAAAAATTAGAAAAGGTTCCACTGCCATGAGAGCCTGTAACTCAGATACCCTTCTAGCAGAAGTAACAGCCAACAAAAAAGCAGTCTTCCAAGACAAAAACTTCAACTCAGCTGTAGCTGCAGGTTCAAAAGGAGGCAGAGTTAGCTTCTCCAAAACAAAATTAAGATCCCAAGAAGGAGTGGGAGCTCTACGTGGGGGTCTTATATTCTTTGCCCCTCTAAGAAACTGTTTAAACAATGGATGTGAAAATAAAGGAGGGTCACAATTATAGTGAGCAGAAATAGCTGCAGCATGTACTTTCACAGAAGAAAAGGACAAACCCTTGTCCAACAATTCCGTTAAATATTGAAGTGCATAACTCAAATTAGGTAAAGAAACATCAAAGCCTTTTGCTGAACTCCAAAGTGAAAATCTCTTCCATTTATCAGCATAAACCTTTCGAGTGCTAGGCCGCCTGGCTTCCAAAATAACATCCAGAACTTGTTGAGGGAGCTGAAGGCCCTCCTGCTTTAAAACAGAATGCGCCAGGCTGTCAGGTGCAGGGATTGAACCCTGACATTGAGAAAATGATTGTCCACCTGAGATAACAAGTGAGGACTCTGAGGTAGTAGCCAAGGTGCCCCGTGAATTAAACTCCTTAACAGAGGGTACCAATGCTGACGTGGCCAATCTGGTGCTATAAGAATCATGCAAGGCTTTTCCCTCCTGACCTTCAACAACACCTTTGGAAGAAGAGGCAGAGGAGGAAAGGCATACACGTGCAGGTTGTTCCAACTGAAGGATAGAGCATCTGTTTTCCAGGCTTATGGATGAAACAGCCTTGTGCAGAACTTTGGCAGTTGGAAATTCGGAGGAGAAGCGAACAAATCTACGTCTGGAGTTCCCCAAGCCATGGCCAACTGAAGAAATACCTGAGGGTCCAACTTCCATTCGTGAGGGTCCACAATCTGTCTGCTCAAAACATCTGCTAAAGAATTCTGTGTTCCTGGCAGAAACTGTGCCCGAAGAGTAATGTGCAGATTTAAAGCAGTTTCACATAACAGCATTGCTTGTCTGCAAAGCGGGTATGAATGAGTTCCCCCCTGCTTGTTGATGTACCACATGACAGTGGTGTTGTCTGTTCGAATCAACACGTGTCCAGGTTGAAGCAGGTCCTTGAATGCTTCCAATGCAAATTGAACTGCCAGCATCTCTTTCATGTTGATATGCAAGTGAAGTAGCCTTGGGGGCCAAAGGTCTTGTATCCATTTTTCCTTGAAGTGAGCTCCCCAAGCTGACTCCGAGGCATCTGTCGTTAGTATCTGACTTGCCTCTGGCTGGGTCACAGAGAGTCCCTTGTTTAGGTGACATTCCTGAGCCCACCACATAAATTCCTTCTGGATGCAAGGCAGAATCTGTATGACAGTGTCCAAATCGTGGCTGTGTTGAGTCCACACACTTTTGAGATACCATTGTATCTTCCTCATATGCAGTTTGGCATTGGGAAGTACTAGAATGCAAGATGCCATGAACCCCAAGGCTTGAAGGACTGTCCTTGCAGTCAGCCTGGACCGTACTGATAGCTGTTGAAAATTTAGATGAAGATTCTTTTGTTTGTCCGGGGTAAGAAATGCCATCTGAGCTGCTGTATTCAGTCTCACACCCAGAAAAGACATCTCCTGAGAGGGTACTAGACTGGACTTTATTTCGTTCACAGAATACCCTAGGCACCTTAAAACTGTCATTACATACTGTAGATGTTGAAGAAGGTCGTGCTTGTCTTGAGCCAGAATCAAACAGTCGTCTAGACAAGGATAAATTTGTATTCCCCTCAGCCTGAGGAAAGCTATTACTGGAGCCAGGACCTTGGTGAATACCCGGGGCGCAGTAGATAAGCCAAAGGGCAATGCAGAGAATTGATAATGCAAATTCCCATTCCGAAATCTGAGGAATCTCCTGCAACTGGGCCTGATAGGAATGTGAAGATAGGCCTCCTTGAGATCCAGAGTTACCATCCAGTGATCTTTGCCTAGCATAGGCAGTAGCTGTTGAAGTGTTAACATCTTGAATTTTGGAATATCCAGAAAGGTGTTTAGAATGGACAAATCCAGAATTGGCCTCCAAGTGTTTCCTTTCTTTGGAACTAAGAAAAGACGGGAATAAAACCCTGTGCCTCTTTCTGAAGAGGGTACTACCTGAATTGCTCCCAACTGAAGCAGAGAAGAAATCTGTGCCTGAGCTTCCAGTCTTTGCTGAGGAGGCACATCCGGCATACCTTTGAAAGGAGGGAAGGTGTGAAAATAAAATTTGTAGCCTCGATTGATTATGTCCAATACCCACTTGTCCTGGGTAACCAAATACCAATTCCTTTTGAAAAGTCCCAGTTTTCCTCCTAGAGGAGCTGCCAGCAAGGCAGAGTCTGGCAGCTGAAGGTCCAGGTCATTGGGTCTGTTTCCGAAAGGACTGACCCCTACCCTCACCAGCAACAGGAGTAGATGAGCTCAAATTCCTAGAGGTAAAAGCGCCCTGAGATGAAGCTCTACCCCTACCTCGCCTTGACCTGCCCCTAGATGGATAATCTGAAGAAGGGAAAGACCAACCCTTAGATGGCCAATTCCTACTAAACCTAGGGGGCTGCACTTGCAAAAAATCCTTAACTGTCTGCATAGATTTAGCTTTTTCCTCCATTTATTTTAAAACTGATTCCACAGGAGGGCCAAAAAGAACATCGGTTTGAAGGGGAGCATCTATAATCCGAGCTTTAATATGCTCTGACAAGGTTTGATCTTTAAGCCAGGCATGCCTGCGAATAACAGAACTAGTAGCAGCCACCCTGGAAGAAGCCTGTAATGCATCAAAACCACATTGTAAAGAATGCTTACCAACCTGATCTGAAGCATGTACTAAATCCTGAAGTTCTTTACACTCAATACCTTCAGATAAAGCATCCACTTTAGATTTCAATTGACCCAGCAAATAATTCTGATACCTGAGCATATGAAACTGACAATTTAAAGCTCTCATTGCCAAAGTAGAAGAGGTATACATTTTCTTACCCCACCTATCCAGGGCTCTAGCATCCTTATCCAAAGGAACTGGATTTTTAACCACAGAAGCCCTAACACCTTTCGGACCTTGAGTAATAGTTTCTGGGTCAGCCCTAGGACTCTTATATAGGTACTTGTGTGCTTCTGGAACCCTGTAGTATCTATCAGGTTTAGCAGGGGCAAGAGGCAACGAATCAGGGTTGAGGGCTGCTTCAGAAAATACATCCTGAACAACATCCAGTACCGGGGGAATAGCCAAGGGCCTATGCTGAGGCAAAAATAAGAATTCCCTTAATCTTTTACGAGAATCTGAATAGTCTTGGCCCTCCCATTTAAAATGTTCCCTCATGGAATGCAAAGTCTCAGAGAAGGAAAAATCTTCTGGAGGGGATGCAGAGGGAGTAGTGTCCTCTGCCTCCGAATCTGAATAGGGAGGGAAATCCTGAAGTTCTTCCACAGAAGAATCTGACTCATTGGAAGAATGAACTAAACCCTCCAACTCTGTCTCTACCCTGGGCCTCTTCTCAGGGGGAGGCATAGAACCTCTAATTAAAGTGATCAAATCTTCAGCCATCTTTAACATGTGCTTCTTAGGGGCTGGACCCTGAGGACTAGAACCAGCAGGGACAGACTTAGACTTAGCATGGCCTTTGCCCAAAGAAGGAGAAGGCCTAACCACTCTATGGGGGGAGGGAACCACCGACACCTGAGAAGCACCCTCAGCCTGGCCTAACCCTGGAGAAGCCACTTCCTGAAGTAATAAAGGCTCCCCCTGAGATTCAGGTAAACCCTCGGTTGGAGCTTCAGAAGAAGCCGGTAGTTCTACCGAACCGGCGTCCGCAATGGACGACTCATCCTGTTTGGATCGCAAAGACTTCTCTTTGCGCTTCTTTGTAGAACCGGGCGTCGGAGAATCCGACGGCATGTTGTAATTACGCTTACCAAACACAAGCCTAGCACAATCTAACCGACGTTTAATAGTATGCTTGTTAAAAGTAGCGCAAAAACGACACCCAACAACGTCGTGCTCAGGCCCTAGACAAGGAATACAAAGTGAATGGTAATCCCTATGAGGAATCTGTTTCCCACAAGAAATACAATTAACTTTTTCTGACATCCGTCAAACTGAGGCAAGAAAAAGACAAAAAGTGTCCCCAACGGGGTACTTAGCCCAACTTGGTCTCCGGTCTGAAACTCGAAAACCGACAATTTCAGAACGCCGAACGGCACTTGCAAACACTGCTTCTGCTTCGGACCACGCGGCAAGAAAGACTGAGGATATGGCGTCGGTCATGCGCACTTATACTGGCACGCTCTGACGTCAGCTTCGGGCGCCGATGACCGACGCCAGTCCTAGCCCTTTGGTATTCGGGCCGACCGAGGACAGCGGACTACCCATATGTCATGACTGCAGCAATGGGAGACGAAGAACATCAGTATCTTTTCCACTTTTCAGCATAGGATTTTCTGGTACTAGGCCTCCTTGCCTCCAGAATGACATCCAGCACCTGCTTACTGAGGAATGCTAGAGGAGAGCTCAAGGAATTAGCCAGGCTGCAAGGTTCAGGGTTTGAAGCTGAGGGTGAAGAATCTGGCCCGCCTGATGGGACAGCAGGGAAGGGGTCTGAGGCAGGTTCCATGGTTGTAGCAGTGTCATACTGTGCAAGAGAGGGTACCACTGCTGGCTTGGCCAGTCTAGTGCAATCAGTGTTGTCCTTGGCCTGTCTTGTTTGATCTTTAGTAGCACCTTCGAGAGAAGAGGCAGAGGGGGAAAAGGCATAAACCGAGAGGCTTTCCCAAGTAAAGGACAGGGCATCCACTTTCCAAGCTTGACTGTGGGTAGTTCTTGTGTAGAATTTGTTCAATTGGTAGTTATGAGGGGAGGCAAACAGGTCTACCTCTGGAGTCCCCCATTTGTTCCTCAAGAGGTTGAATATTTTGGGTTCTAGTTTCCATTTGTGTGGGTCCATGAGATTTCTGCTTAAGTCGTCTGCCAGTGAATTTAGTTTGCATGGCAGGAAATGATATGCAGGTGCATCTGTCTCAGGTTCCATTTGCCCTGAATGCACTGCCCTGCTATGTGAGCCCCCCCATGCATAGTCTGATGTGTTTGTTGTTAGGGTTTGGGCGGCAGGGGATAGAGTGAAAGGGAGTCCCTTGTTGTGGTAGCAGGCCTCTGCCCACCAAAGGAACTCTGCCCTTAGACAAGGAATGATAGGAATCACTGTTTTCAAGTCTTGAGAATGTTGACACCATAGACCTTTTAGATACCATTGGAGTTTCCTCATATGCAGTCTTGCATATGGAATTAGCAAAATGCAAGAGGTGAACCCCAGAGCTTGCCGTATTTTCCTTGCAGATAGCTGGGTTTTTGGGGCCAATAGTTTGAAGTAGGTTGTCAAATAAACTTGTTTCTCCAGAGTGAGGAATGCCATTTGGGAAGTTGTGTTCAAGCTTGCTCCCAGGAATACAATCTGTTGGCAGGGTACTAGGTGAGATTTCTTTTTGTTGATGGTGTACCCAGTGAGGTTAGCAGTTTCTTTACAAATGCCAGGTGTTGTAATAGCAAGTCCTGGCTTTCTGCCTTAATCAGCCAATCGTCCAAGTATGGGTAACTTTGTGAATACCCTGGGCGCAGTAGATAAGCCAAAGGGAAGTGCAGAGAAATGAAAATGCATGGAGTCTGCCCTGAAATGTAGGTATTGTCTGCACGATCCTCTTATTAGGATGTGCAGGTAACCTTTGTTTAAGTCTAGGGTTGCCAGCCAGGCATTCTTGGCTAGCATAAGAAGAAGCTGTTGAAGAGTTAGCATTTTGAATTTTGGAACCACCAGAAAGGTGTTGAAAATAGAGAGGTCCAGGATAGGACGCCATGAGTTTTCTTTTCTGGGTACCAGAAAACGTCTTGAATAAAAACCTTGTCTCCTTTCTTCTGCTGGGACAGGTTGAATAGCCCTGATACTGAGAAGAGAGAGAACCTGCTGTCGGGTCTCCGCCCATTGATTTGGTGGGAGGTCTGGCCAACCATTTGGGGTTAGTAGTGTGTAGAAGTGGAGTCTGTATCCTTGGGAAACTATGTTCAAAACCCATTTGTCCTGGGTAATGAGTTCCCAGTTTTTTGCATGCAGGGTGAGCTTTCCTCCTAAGGGAGTAAGTAGTTGAGCATGGCTTAGAAGGGTTAAGATTAAGTCATTGTGCCATTTTTCCGTAGGGGGGTGGCTTACTACTCCCTGCTTTGGAAGTGGGAGCCCCCCACTGCTTAGATCTCTGTATAGCCTGAGACTGAAGTCTTGGTGGTCTGCTGTTACTGGGTTTGGACTGAGAAGGCCTGGAAGGTACTGGAAAGGACCAGTTCTTTGAAGGCTAATGCCTACTGAATCTGGGAGGCTGTACTTGTAGGAAATCTTTAACAGTTTGCATAGATTTAGCTTTTTCCTCAATCCTTTTGAGGACATCATCTGCTTTGTTGCCAAAAAGGCAGTCTTGGTTTAAGGGAGCATCCAGTAATTTAGCTTTAACATGATCTGGCAGGTTTTGTTCCTTAAGCCAAGCATGCCTTCTAAGTACAGACCCAGTGACAGCAGCCCTGCAAGATGCTTCTAAAGTGTCAAAACCACATTGCAAGTATGTTTACCAACTTGTTCTGCAGAATGCATTAAATCTTGCAAGTCTTTGTGTTCAGCACAGTCAGGAATCAACATCATTTTCTGTTTAAGTAGTCCCATAACATGCTGCTGATACTTTAACATATGAAACTGGCAATTTAAAGCCCTAATGGCCAACATAGCAGAAGTGTATACCTTCTTACCCCATCTGTCTAAGACTCTAGAATCTCTATATAATGGGGTAGGATTTTTGGCAACAGTAGCCTTAATGCCTTTTGGTCCTCAGGAAATGGTATCTGGATCCACAGTAGGATTCTTGAAGAGGAACTTGTGAGTGTCAGGTACTCTGTAGTACCTGTCAGGTTTTCTGGGAGCTGGAGGTAAAGTGTATGGGGTAAGGCTAGATTCCAGGAAAGCATCATCTACAATGTCCAGAACAGGAGGGATAGCTAGAGGCCTGTGTTGAGGCAGGAGTAAGAACTCCCCAAGACTCTTTTTGGACTCAGAATAGTCCTGGCTTCCCCAGAAGAAATGCTCCCTAAGGGTATGCAAGGTTTCAGCAAAAGAAAAATCTTCTGGAGGGGAAGCAGGGGGAATGGAATCCTTGGCATCAGAATCCTCATAAGTAGATAAGGCAAATCCTGGTAATCAGAAGGAGCAGAGACATCATAATCCTGATCAGAAGAATCAGAAAGAAAATCAGTTCTAGGTCTCTTAGAGGGGGAAGGCTGGCTTCCCCTAATTAAGGTAATAAGGTCTTCAGCCATTCTAAGCATTTGTTTTTGAGGCATATGGGCCTGAGTCTGTGGTTTAGTCATCGGTTTTCTAGGCATAGTGCGAGTTTTTGACCTGAGGAATTCGGTACTTCTAGATGGAAACGATGCTGTTGGTTTAATATGAAAGTCTGCAGGCCTGAATACACCCTCAGAAGCCGGTGCCTGCACAACGGCTCCGGACAAATCATAGGTAGAGACATCCACAGGTTCCACAGTCGAAGAAGCATCTCGCAGCATACCGGACTCCAAATGGGTCTCAGTAGAATCTGTAGTAGCAGGTATCAGGGGCTGCGAAAACACCTCACTTAGTACCAGTGGACTGGTGACTAGCTTAACGGAAGTGTCGTCAGCAGTTTTGGACCTATGCGGTCTGTCTCTTTGTCCTTAAGTTTTTTCAGGAGATCGGTAGTCGGATGGCTTAACGAAGCCATTTTGGAGTACAGAGATCGAGAACGAAAGTATTTGGCTACAAAAATAGCCCAACAATGAATAGTTTGGGCATTGAACAAAGCACAAAACTGACAGCGAGGGACGTTGTGGTCTGGGTCTAAACAGGTGATGCAATAAGAATGAAAATCTCTATGAGTTATTTGCTTTCCACAGGCAAGACAATTGCTAACTTTTTCTGACATCGGTTAGAGCAAGAAAAAAGGATCCCCAATGGGGTGCTTATCTTTTTTGAAAACTTTGGGTCTGAAACTCGAAAATGAAAATTTCAGGAGACAGCCGACCAGCACTTGCGAACTTCTTCTGCTTCGAGCACCGCACGGCAAGAAAGACTGATGTAATGGTGTCGGCTGCATGGTTTATTCCCCTGAGGACCTGACGTCATGGAAGAAGCAACAGCATCCGACGCAGAAACCCGAAGACTCTGGTATTCAGGCCGGCCGAAGGCTACCAGCAGGCAGATAACCCAAATGTGATGACTGCAACAGTGAAACACGAAAAACATCTGCAGGGCCGGCAACACTGGTAATGTTGCCAGGGATAAAATCACTGTGAAAGAATAATCTTGATGACATGGAACATGAGGAGTATAGAGAAGCTCCCCATCACCTAAGTTGGGTTTTTAAAATAGCCTCTGCCAGATTATGATATCCTACATGCAAGAGAGAAGAATGGACCAACCTGATAATACCTGGACTGGCTAGGATTCAATGGCCTGCATTTGAGCAGCAGAGGTTCCAAAAGCAGCAGATTCCATGATTATTACAGTCGGTATTTCAAAAGACTCCATAGTGCATTATGTATAAAATACATTTTCACTACCCCTTTACAGCAGAAGAGTCTGCCACTGTATTGCAGGAGGTAACAAGAAGAAAACCAGAAGAGAAACAGACTGATATTTCTTATTTTCCAAATTAAGGGAGAAAAAGGAAGCTCCCTGTTCATATTTTTTTTCAAATGTTTTAGACAGGGGTTATTGGGAGGAAATGGACAGCTCTCATGACTTTCAGTAACAGGCCTTGTAGACAAAGCCTGTTCCAGTAGTTAGGCTTTTAACTTTCGTCTTTATTTGCAAAGAACAGCTGATTACAACAGAGTCAAAAAGCACACCTAGAGGTTTTATGACTTTCATCCAGGACAAATTATAGTGTGCGCATCTACTGGAAGGCAGAACTGCCACAGTACAGGAAACACTTTTAGAAAAGTGTTTGGAATTTCAACAGAAGTGGACTAACGCCAGTGGCACAGATGTGAAGAAAGCTTTCTGCGAGGAAAAAAGTTGCAGAAAGCAGATTCTTATAAAGAAAGACAATCAGTAACAAAGTACAGAAAAATGAAAATTATATTATTACAGCTAATCCCCATTACACAAGTCTAATACAGACTTAAAAAACTGTCATTATGCAAAATGACACATAGTGGTGCACCCAATCTGTACAGCAGGGAATCAGCTATCATATCTGCAGGGGCAATGATCTTAAAGTGAAACACTGACATGAATACTCAAGTCCTGTGTGTGAAATGACATACAGCAGGGACTAACACTATGCACTCATACTAACTGTAGTGAAAATCGTTAAATCAGACAAAAAATGGCGAAAGTACCTGGACGCAAGTTCTTCCTGACCTAATGCAAACCATAACAAAGGACGGCTGGAAAATCTACCATGCATGGTACATGAAAGGAAGGGGTAAAAAATGACATCAGGGCTCCAACATGAAGCAGAAGTTTCTCTGGCTCAGGACTTTTTTTTCCAATTCTCTAGAATCATGTGTGGCATATTACTATTGTTAATACTATGCACACAAGCTCTGTTCCATACCAATAACAACCAAGATCTCGTACTTGCACTCTGATATCACATTACTTGCATTACAACTGTTCTGACATCATGGCTGGGATTAGAGCAGTGCCACATGGCATGGATAGTGAACATGTGTAGGGTGAGGGGGATTCAAAGACAAACCACAACTGTACAATGGTAGAAACAGCAGACTATGCAGCACATGGAAATGAGTGCATATTATCATGTAAATGAGGAACCCCAATCAATTGAGCCACACAGTATATGGAAATGAAGCAGCCCAAAATGGAAGACTGATTAAGAGATGTATAAAAAGGGAATACTGCTCTGCTATACTTTTCTATATTAGACACTGGAATTTGTGGTACACATGATGGCAGCTATGCTAAGAACTGCAGTAATAGTGTTACAGCAGCATGTGTTGGCAGCCAGCCTCTGTACAAGCCAGTGCTAGCAAGGTTGAGTTTTTGAGGCTGTTCTCATGAAGGATATACAATTAGTACCCGACTTACCACCACTTGATAGAATAGGCAGTGAAACTTTTCCAAATGGAAAATGTTATGATTCCCTCATCATAAAAGGGTTCTCATCCAGGAAAAGAGAGGTCATTGCTCCCCTCTACTCGACACTCATTAGACCCATTATAAGAGTACAACGCCCCTTTTGGAATGTACCTCACAAGACATCTGCAGCAGCTGGAAAGGCCACAGAAGTACCTCACAAAGAGGATTACTGGCCTCAAACAGATGCCCTACACTGACCGTCTCAAAATATTCCAGCTTTACTCCATAGCATATCGCCTACTCCGAGGTGATCTCTGCCTAACATATAAAGCTATGTCAAACCCAGAGCTGTTGGATATGCTACACCTAAAGGAATCCCAATCCCTCTGAGCTACATGCTCTAAGGACCTAAACCTTGTCACCACAATAAACAGGACATGCTGGAGTGATAGATTCCTGTCCCACAGACTTCTCAAACTCTGGAACAGGCTACCCATCTATGTCAAGCAAAGTTCTTCATTAGCACCCTTCAAGAAAAATCTTGATGAGTGGATGGGAAATAGGAAATACACCCTGGGGATCACTTGTGTCTCTGCTCGACAGTGGCACAGGAAAATAACTTTCTTGGGTGGTGTAAGCCAGGGAACCTTGTTGGCTAGGCTTACGTAGGCCCTCGGGCCAATAGCCTAGTACCTACCTATGAACCTATGACAAAGATATTGTAAGAGACCTAGTGGAACTGTGTCAGTACAGGCAGAATTAAAAGAAATGCAAAGTATGCCTAAGCCTGTAGACACAAAGGTATTCTAGGGTTAACCATCTTGGCTACAAAAACCTTCCAGCGATATACAGGGGCCACATTAGGGTCCTATCTACCCTATTTTGTCCACATTTATAAGATGAACAGAGCCTCTACTTTGCTGTGTACCCCCACAATGTTCTACATGTTGGCCAATACGCTGAGCTGTGCTACCATTCTTGAGACTGTTGGCTGCATCTATGTGCCACTGCACTGTGGGTGGTGATGTGCACTGCCTCGATATTACTCATGTTGTCCATGTGTGCTGCTCTAGTGTTTCTCCTGCTACATGCTACCATAGCATTGTTCCTTGGATTACCATTGCAGCACTTCTTTATCATATGGTCCTTTGCTTCACATACAGGAGCTAGCCTCTGTCTGTTACACATAGGTTCACAGGTGTGTACTACGCTAATGGCCCTGGGGCCTTTACAAGCCTAGCCCATAGAAGTGTGTGCATCCCGTCATTAGTTCCCAGTGCCTCTATCAAGCTGAGCAACTGGAGTGATCTCCAGGGTGAACTTTCTATTCCCCATCCACTCATCAAGATTTCTGTTGAAGAGAGCCAGTGAGGTGCTCTGCTTGACATGTATGGGGACGTCTATTCCACAGCATGAGCAGTCTCTGGGTTATGAACCTGTCCCTCCAGCATGTTCTGTTGATTGTGGTAATGAGGTTTAGGTCTCTGGAGTGTGTGGTGCGGTGGGATTGGGATTTCTTTAGATGTAGCATTTCTAACAGAGCTATCTCAGACATGGCTTTGTAAGTCAAGCAGAGATTGCCTCTTAGTACAAGATATGCGACAGAGTTGGAGTTTTTTGAGTCTGTCCATGTAGGACATGTGTTTAAGGCTTAGGATCTTCTTCGTGAGGTACTTTTGTGGCCTCTCCAACTGTTGCAGGTGTCTAGTCAGGTACGTGCTAAATGAGGCATTACATTCTATGACTGGTCTAATGAAGGAAGAGTAGAGACAAGTGATGACCTCTTTCTTCCTGGATGCAAAACCCTTGGTAATAAGATGTGCCACACAGAAGGACTTTTTGACCACAGTGGCACTGTGGTGGTCGAAGGAGAGGTTGCTGTCAACCTGTGTCCCCAGATCTCTTATAATGCCTTCAGTGTTCAGTGGACTCCCATCGATGTGGTAATTAGTGGGAACTGAGTTTTTCCCAAAGGGGATGACGACGCATTTTGTGGCATTAAGCTTAAGGCCATGTTTTCGACACCAGTCATTGGTCTCAGTGAGGCCTTTCTGTAGGATATCTGCATCACTTGGGTAGTTAATAATGGCTCCCAAGCTTGCATTCCTCTGCGAATCTGGTCAGCTAAAGTCCCTCCGTGTTGGCCTGGGCTTCTGAGAAGTAGATGCCAAACAGGAGAGGACCCAGGACTGATCCCTGTGGAACTCCACTCGTGACTGGTCAGCAGTCTGACTTGGAGTCCACTACTTTCAGACTGAGGGGTCTTAACAATATAGGGGCTGATGCCTAGTTTGCTGAGTTTATCAGTAATTAGATTTTTGGTGTTTCATGCAGCAAGTCCCTACATGCATCCAGTACCTGCCTATGAATCCCAATCCATATCAGAGATATGACAACACTTAGACTGTGCTGCTGTTGACATCGATATACTCTAAACTATATAGTTAAAAGTCTTTACAAAACTATCTGTACCGAAATATGAACAAATCCAGTGACTAAGCCTCTTCCAGTTCCCCTGAAGTGCTTAATAACAGACATTAAACTGCATTAGCAAAATAAAAGTAACTGCAAAAAAATGGAAATAGGGAAAACAGAAATGGCAATCTTAACATCTCAAGTGTGTGGCATAAACAGAGGCCTCAGGAATTTTACTCTTCCTAGGAACACAATGCAATAGACCTCTTTTTTGGAAACATGCCATTGTTTTTGTGTGTGTGTGTGTGTGTGTGTGTGTGTGTGTGTGTGTGTGTGTGTGTGTCCGTGTGTGTGTGTAGCCCTAAACTCTTCTATTTCTACCACAGAAAAGTGAAAACCAACAATCCAGATTAGAAATGTAAAAAAATTACAACACAATGTGCTTCTTATGCACAAGAATACAAAAAGGAGGGTCTGCCAAATGTGCCTGAAACACTATAGTGAACAAAATATCATTACATTTTTTCAACACTTAGTCCAGGTAATTATTAATTTGGTATCTCATTTTGACTTCGGTTCTTGCAATAAACAAAACAATAACACATACCCATTTCACAGATTTTAATGCATGCTGAAATAACCAATGCAACCATAACAAAATTGGCTATTCTGTTGCATGCATTGGGACAGCTACATAAGTAATGCGTGTTCTTCAGCTGAGGAGTCACTTTTAAACATTTACTTTTGATTGATTCATATACATCCTAGGTTGTGTGCAAAATACTGTTTCAGTCATGAGACTATCTTCAGTTTTCAAGATGCACTCTTTAATGAATTTTATTTTTCTCAGCAGTGTTATCAAACTTCAGCATCTTAAAATTCCCTTACCTGTGCACGTAATGGAGCTGATGGACGGAATCAATTGCTAGTACCATTTCAGCCAGGTAGAACCGAGCCATGTCTTCTGGTAATCGATCCTCAAACTTACTAAGAAGGGTTAGTAGATCTCCACCCACATAATAGTCCATAACAAGATACTGAAGAATTAAGAGACATGAACAGAGCAATGGTGTTACAACACAAGAAACAATATTAGCAAAATTGGATATTTTTTTATTTTAAAAAACTTTACATTTCACATGCTACAAAAGACTGCTTTGCTACAGATAGCACTGCGTTGTGTCCTGTTAAAACAATACTGGGACATTTAAGACTGCTGGGGCAATGAGAGAGAGACAACAATACAACCACCTATCACACTACAACTCATCAGATGAGAAAGTACAGTTGAGTAAAAACTTACCATAACAGTAATATTTGAATGATCATTGTTGCAGTATTATCATCAGGTGGGATATCCTTCCAAGGGTAGCCGTACATCTAACCAGCATTCCTAAGGCCTGAACACCTTCCCTCACTCCATAAGTCTAATGTATGACCTTATCCTGATGGAGCTAGAAAGTACATAAGTAATGGGTGGGCACAAATTACCCCAGGACTTTCTTGCTCCACACTAAGGAATTGAAGTACAAGAAAACGTAACTATATACATATACATGGTTTACTAATGAAATGTCAACATCGGAATGTACGCCTATGAATTATTCGAACTACAGATGTTCGAATAGTTCATATGTATACATGCTAAAAGTAAGTTATACTTGCCAATGTATTGTGCATTCGCAAATATAAACGTTCGAAGGGATGTAAAGAGATTGCAGTACAGTGCAGTAAGGGAAATACATCCCTTTCCTGACTGTAGTGCAATCTTGGGAGTTGGAATATATAATTAGGGGGGTGGGGGGGTGCAAGCCCCCCTGTAAACATGGGATGTTAGCTGTAGGAGTTTGGGATTTACAACAAGGGTGGGATTGTCATTAATTGCCGTAAAATGTCGATTTCGACGTTTTCGGCAATTACTGCAGATTTACGACTAACTGAACGTAATCTGCAGTTTCGACATTTTTTGTTGACGTTTAGTATGTCATTTATTTTAAATGTTGACATTTCAATAGTAAATCTATATACATATATACAAGTCAAAAGGAGAGGGGAAAAAAGAAACAATCCACCTCAGCCCAAAACTGAAAAATATGAAAAGGGGGGGGGGGGTGAGGTAGGGTGGGAGATAAAACTACAACAATGATCAGTCGGGCATCTACTGTTATGGCAAGTTCTTACAGAACTGTACTATGACCTTCCTTGGATCACTGTTGTGGTATTACTAACAGATGGGAGACTCAAAAAGCTGCCTAAGAAGAAAGGGAGGAGGAAGTTGAGCTGAGTTAGGTCTATCCTCCAGGAACGTTTAGACTATATTAAACTCTGCTCTGGTTCTAAAGAAAAAATAAATTTCGTAAAGTTTAGTGAAAGTGCAAATAGAAAACCAAGATGCTGCTTCAAGGATATTTCTAGAATCCATACCTTTGAATAAAGTCTCAGGAGAAGATGCAGCTCTAGTGGAATGATCCTTGACTGGGGCCTGAAGTTGTTTGCCATGGAAGAAACAGCAAAATGAAATAGCCATAAAAATCCAGTTTAAAATCATCTGTTTGAACAGAACAGTTTGGAGGGACAGGTATATTTCGTAGAGGACACCACTGCTCTGGAACTGACTCCCCATCAATGTAAAACAAATTTCATCCCTGTCCATATACAAGTGTAATTTGGATCTATGGATGGGAAACAGAAAATTTATCCCAAGACTGTCTATATACTACAAATGGGCAGACACAGCTCCTAAATGTTTTATCCCATGTATGGGTCCCCTCAAATTATTTATGGAATGATCCCAGTTATTCTTATCAGGGGATCATATATAATTATTGACCATGGGATTGATGGATAAGGTCAATATCCAACCAAATGGGATAGGTTAATTCAAGAACAGAAAGAGAAACAGGTTAGTTTTAAAATGGCCCAAAATGGTGATAGCAGCCCTCCCAGGGGGTCAATTGGGCTTCCTAGTTCAGATGGCCTGTGACAGAGATTAGATGTGAAGGGTTGAAGGTCTACAGATGGCAAGTCAAAAACAACCTTCACCTGAATGAAGGCTGCCACTGGACAGTTCTTACCCTCTTCAGTGGTTGTTAATAACCATCTGAGAAAGGATAAACTGAGGCTCATAAGACAGAATCAGATGATAAGCAGACATGAAAACAAAATGCATACAGAAAAATGTAGTTATTATAAATAAACTAAAAAGTGAGTAAAACAAATCTCACAAATGGAAGAGCAAAAACAACAGATGCAAAGCACTTAAGCATTTTATCCAGTGCAGTACCATACAATTAGTCTGCACTGTACACCTACACAGTACATGAAGACAAATTGTTGTAGCTGACTGTCTTACTGCATGAGAGACCACTAATAAAAATTAGCAGCAGCTATGAAAAACATTCATTGCACAAGAATAATGGGTTACAGATGGTTATGTAAATGGACTTGCAAGTTATAATCTGTAAGCTGTTGCACTGCCTGGTTCTTGTCACATTCATGAAAAAAAAAAAAATCAGGAAACACTGCTCAGTAGAAACCATGGTATTGAGAACAAATAATTAGTAACAGAGTGAGAAGAAGTCAAGAAGACATTTGGATTGCATTCCCCTTCAGGGATTGATAACGGAGTACAGAGAAAGAGAAAAAAGACTCCTACATGAAAGACCTGGACTGGTTACATTTTTAATTGAATATAGCACAGAAGCTGCTGTTAAAAAACAGGATAATTAGTAGGTCATATCAAATATTGCATGATAACTATAGGAATCAATCAGAAGAGGTCAGAAATGATTTGGAAGAAAGATTAGATATGCAACTCACAAAGAAGCAATGTGACAGATAAAAGAACAGGACATGGGAGCTTCAGAAAAAAGGTAGGAGTAAATTACATAGGAAAAATGGATATTCTGGGAACAATATATGCAAAAAAAATGTTTTGGAGGAAGAGGAATGGCGTTTAAGAGAAGGAACTTAATAATTTATGTAACGTTACCTAGCTTATACACTATATGTGATATATATTAACAATATATGTGGTTTATAATGTTTGCAAATGTGAACTTGTTAATTATGGTTGGATTACTTTTATATAAATGCAGGTTTGCCTATGTCACGAGATAATACAATAAAGGTGTTTAAAAAGAAAAGAAAACACTGCTCCATTTCAAAAGTTTCCTCCACATGGGTGCTCATCAACCACAATCAAACTTTTCCAGAAGAAAACTAAGCTGTTCGGTGCAAGGAAAATAGGTTGACTAATCCCCTTCTCACAAGAAGCAGTCCATCCTTTTTAACCACATATATATTGTTACAAAGCTTTCTGAACTTCACTTTCCAACAAAATACCATTGGTTGAAATTAGCACACAGTGACAGCAGATCAACCAATTTCGCTCCTTTCTCTGGAGCACATTTTCCAAGGTGTGCTGTGCCCACTGCTGTTGCTCAAATCACATCAAATGTCAATGCTATGCATGACGTAACATGTAATATATTACTGAAGATGCTTTCTATACACCAAGTGATACCTCAGTTTCCCTCTTAGATTTTGCCATTTGCTACAGACTCACCATTTCTAATCTCATTTCACCTGCCTCAACACTGAGTAATCACCTAAAATAAACATGGCAGCAAAGTACAGAAAACTGCAAACAGGTTTTGAGAATTGCACAGCCCTTTTTATTTGGCCTTTGTTCTGCAGTACCTAGGTTTTTAAGACACCGTAATTCTACACATACCTTTGACAGAGGTATTGGAAGAGTTTTAATTCCAATACCTTAAACATTTTCCATACATATAAAGCAGCAGAAATTTATCTGAGATGGATAGTAACTTCTCCACTAATGAATAAGTGTTTTTTTAGCTATGAAGAATATAATTATTTTAAAAGTGGTTATCTGTCTGGGAGAAACCTCTAATAATGACATACCACAGTCATGTAAATTTGTTTAGTGGATAAATAATAAAGTGAGGATTTTGCAACAATGCTTGACTTTTCCAACACACTGGTTTTAACATTAACTGGCTCCCAGTATTAACTCCTCTTTGAATAAAAGTTATGGTCAAGCTGGTCGCAAGTGTCCATTGTCAAATCAAAGCTTGCGGTCTAAATTTCAACTCTGGGATTAATGAACAGGTTGTAAGAATTCCTGCTTTTGGGGTGGCCCACAGCAGTGGCTGGTAATCATCTCCCAAGACATATCAAAACTGCACATGGAAGAAAGCCTATCAGAGTGGTGATAGGGGAGAAAATGTGCAAGCCTACATCTTGCAAAGCTGCTGTGCAGATATTCAAGGGAAAAGCAGAGGTACAGAAAAATACATACTGCCTGGATAGTGACCAAATGAACAAGCTTTTGAAAACAGTTTCCAGATTCTTCACATTTTTATCTCCATAAACATGTAATGTTCTCATTTTTAATTTTTAAAATCAGGAAGTCACCCCCCCCAGTATGAACTTTCTAAAATTTCAATGAGAAATCGTATTGATTTGTCCTGAAATGACATTCAGTTTCCAGTGACTGGAAAAAGGAGCAATGCATACAAATGTGCATTTTTCTATGTCTTCAATCACCTTCATCCTGAAACACTAATAAAGCTGTAACTCAGATGTACATCTTTATGTTCTTGCACAAAAATGCATTTGCAATTACTACTACTTACTTTTGTAAAGTAGAACTAATGATGCAGCAGAGAGCAGATATCTAAGATAGATGCATAGTGAATAACAAGATGGTTAAAACCCTAAGAAAGTGTATTAAAAAAAACAGTATGGGCTATCAATTTGGGTACAATGCAGTTGAAGGCTTGTAAATATACTGCCTTAATTCTATCAAAGAAGAAATCTAAAGTAAATGAAAACCAATCAGAAAAAGAGCTCTACCTGGGAATAACCCTACAGCTGTTCAGAAAAAATGTGCTTTACGTTTCAGCTTTAATAAAGGAGATGGCTCTAGCAATTTAGAAAACAGTAAATCAGATGTACTCAATATAAGTGAACTACTGGGGAAATATATGAAGTAGAGTGGAAAAAAAATAGAAGAAGCTTTAAGAAGCTATTCAGATGATCTGATAAAACTGCATAAATTAGATGATTACATGAAAGAAAGACTGGCTAAAATTGAAGCTTTTCAAGAAGAGTTGTTTTTAAAAAAAGTACTTTTAGAAGACAGTGCATGTAAAGAAAGAAAGAAAGAAATTTCTTGTTATACCCACACAAACTGGAAGGAATAGACTGCATTAACTTTAAGCAAATGGAGCAGTGCACCACATCAGAATTTTTTAACTGAAAGGACACATTGTGTGTATGCCCCAAATCAGGCAATGTGAAAGCAGCAGAGACCTATATTAGTACAGATGCAAGCATACCAGCAGAAAGAACTGCTCCTGGCGAGACTGTGGCAGAAGGGAAAAGTATTAACAATTGAGAATATCAGTGTGTTTGAGAAGCAACTTTATCCCAGCAACCAGAGGATGCTGAAAGGCATGTGTGAGATTCAAGAAACTGTACCTGTTTTCATAATAGTTCTTCCAGCGAGATGAACATATTTTAGACACACGAGATGAACATATTTTAGACACACGAGATGAACATATTTTAGACACAGGATGGTCTACAAAGGAAATATAAAAGTTTAGCCAAAAAAGAGTGAGCCAGCAAGCTGAAAAAGACTGCGTCTCAATCTTCTGACAGTTATAAAGCCCACAGAGAGACTTTCCAGTGAAACATTTTCCACTGTAATATAGGCAAATGCTTATGTGAAAGAAAAAAATCAGAACGTGACTAGGAGAATCCAGAGAATCTTTGACCTGAACCAGAGACTGGTGTTGAGAGACCAAGATAACTGGGAAGAAAATCGGCAGCAATGTGAAATTAGTGAATACACTGGAGAACTGTTAAGCATCAATCTCATTACATAAAGAACTAGACATGTGAAATGTAGTTCTGCAAGATGAAGTGACTGAAAAAAAGACTGAACATTTGCTGACTGTGTTAAACTGGTGGGAGATTTAAAAAGTGTACACTCCAACTTATGTCATTAATATTCAGAGGGACGCTGAAGAAGAAACTGTAAGTAAAACAGATTTTGCTATTACTAACACCTATACAAAACATTCATTATATGAACTACTTACTATACTGTAAAGCTGTTGTGTATACTATAAAAGTCATAAGTATTTTAAAAGTGACATGGGGGAGAGCCCGCAAGAACTGCTGTATATGCTAGTGATACTAAAGTAATAAAGGACTTTTTCTTTCTTCGAACATAAATAGGATTTACACTGTAACAAGATAAGAAAGGCTGGAAAGACTCAAGTTAAAGTTAATATAATGTTGCAATCTTGGGTTACATTGGGAATGTACATGTGTATTGATTATATTATATGCAGAAATAAAATATAGTAATTGCTCCTCTTTTAAAATGGAGGTGGATGTCTAAACTACTGTTCCTAGTTTAAGCTATAGTCAAGTTGTTGTTGTCTTTCAGCTTTTCCGGTTAGGGGTCGCCACAGCGGAACTCTGGTCCGCTAATGATTGGCAGTAGATTTTCACGAACGCTGAGGTGCCAGCTCGATGTTCAACCTTCAACTAAGGCACGCCCATTTATGCTTGTCTTTCGAACGCCCACCCAACCGCGGGAGGACATGCAGACTCCACACAGAAGGCACTCCCCTCACTCCAGCCGAGAATCGAACGGGAGAACCTCTTGTTGTGAGTCAACAACACTACCACTGTACGTTTCTTTAAACAAACAGGCTTGAAATACAAGAGAAAATAATGAAAAACATGAAAATCATAGATCTTTCTTACATCTGCAAAGTTATTAGCTGTATTTTATTTCCATTATCACCCATTTTATATAGAAAAAAGCGCCTACAAATGCAATTAGTTAACCGCAAGAGGTCAGGAACACTATTTTCAATGAAATCTACAAAGTACAATGTAGTTAGATTTTAAATGGATATTGGCAAGCAGTTCAGTAAAAATAATTAAAAGTTATGTACTTACCATAACTAAGTATCTGTGTTGTCCATTTTCATTCTTCCTTCCTGATGGGTCTCGGATCTGACACTGTATCCGATTCGGGTGCTTTTTCCAGACTTAGGCTCAGAGTCTCAAGCTCATCCCTCTTCTCATAATGCACCACACCTTCTCTACCTCCCCAGATTGAATTTGCTGCCTTATAACTCAAGAGGTTATAATAATAGTACAGAGAACAGAAAAGAATCAAGGCTCACACTCAGAACTTAAGGGTTCTAAATTTCTTCCAAGTACTTTTCGAAAGGCACCAGGCTGAGGGATGACAGGAAGAATGAAAATGGACAACACAGATACTTAGTTAAGGTAAGTACATAACTTTTAAATCTAATGTTATTCTTTTCATTCTTCCTCACTGAAGGGTCAGAGTCCCCAGCTACATAACTCCTGGGCAGCCCTCAAGGAAGGATGTGCAGGAGCATAGTCGAACCAAAGGATGCTCTGCTCCTAGGAAGAATATCCAATTTATAATGACAGATAAAGATAGAAGTCTTAGACCAAGTGGCTGCAGCACAAATTTTATCAATTGAGGCCCCAGAAGAAAAGGCAGATGATGTAGCCATAGAGCTGGTAGGATGAGCCTTGGGTAGTCAAGGTAATTGAATACCTTTTTGTGTATAAATGAAGGAAATACAATCTGTAATCCATTTGGCTAAAGTAATCTTTGAAACTGCCTGACCTGAACAGTTTGCTGAGAAAGACACAAATAGTTATCAGATTTCTTATACTTCTTTGTCTATGGAGATAAAAATGTAATTGCCTGTGAACATCTAGAAGATGCAAAACATATTCGTCTTTGCTTGAAAACTTGGGGGAAAAATGGTAACTGAATTGATTGGTTAATGTTCGATTCAGTGGATACCTTAGGCATAAAGGGGGGGATTTGTTCTTAACGATACCCTAGCTTTATGGAAAATGAAATAAGGAGGTTTCGCTGACAAAGCTTGAAGCTCTGATACTCTTTCAGCAGAAGTAATCACTACTAGAAAAACTTTTTTCCAGGAAAGAAATTTCATGTCTCAACTATCCACCGGTTCAAACGGCTTCTGGGTAAGGCCTTGCAGCACTAACGTGAGATCTCAAGGAGGAGATGGGTCTTTAATTGGAGGCCTAAGAAGAAAAATGTCCTTCAAGAAAGCCTTACATAACCTGGAAGAAAAAAGAGAAGAACATCCCTTTCCAGCATGAAAATTGGATAGGGCAGCTGGTTGAAGTTTAATGGTAAAGAAACTGGCTCCTCCTTGAAAAGGATTACTAAAAAAAAGGAGAATAACTGAAGTGGGAGCTGAGAAAGGGTCAATATTCTCTTTAGAGGCTTAAATAGAAAATCTCTTCCACTTACGTTTGTAGACCTTTTTAGAGTAAGCCCTCTAATAGGCCAGGATTATATCACGGACAGAAGGGGCGAGCCTGGACTTTTTTACAATTACGGGAAGTGGAGAAACCATGCGGTCAACCTTAGGGTGTGGAGATTGGGGGGGCTGGATGTCTGACAGATGGGATATGAGATGCTGTTTGGGATCCAATATCCAAGGCAGATACTTCAGATGACACCACAGAAAGGGGAACCATACCTGACACGGCCAGAAAGGTGCAATGAGGATTACTGAGCTCTTCAACCTGCTGGCTTTATGTATAAATTTCAGGATCAGAGGAGGGTATGCATAAAGGAGACCCAGGGGCCTTTCAGGGGCATCATAGCAAAATACTTGTTGCACTTGAAGTTTTGGGGAGAGGCAAAGAGGTCACAACAAGGTCAGCCGCAACGGCTGAAAAATCTGGTTTGCTACTGACTGGTTCAGGGACCACTCATGAGGAGTCGGAATGGTTCTGCTGAGTCTGTCTGCTTGAACACTGGTTTTCCCCAGAATGTGTGTTGCAACTAGAAAGAGGTCTGAAGACATCGCCCATTTCCAAACTCTCGTGGCCTCCCTGCACAATGGGTACGAAAGGGTTTCTCCTTGTTTGTTGATGTACCAGACTACTGACATGTTGTCTGTATGAAATGCAATAGTCCCGAGAGAGATAATGTCCTGAAAAGCGTGCAACATTAGGAGGACTGCTCTCATCTCTAGGATACTGATATACAGATTAGTCTCGATGGATGACCACATGCCTTGGACCATCACTCCTCGGTAATCCCCCCTTCCCCACAATGGGAAGCATCCATGGTCACTGTGGCTATCAGGGCAGGGAAAGAGAAAGGTCTGCCTACAAACAGGTCATTTGATTGCACCCACCACTGTAGCTGATTCCTGCAGATCGAAGTCAGTTTTATGGGAACGGAAAGTGTTTGGTAGAGGATGGACCACTGAACCACTAACGTCCATTGAAGAACCCTCAAAAAGAACCTCACTAATAGGACTAGAATGATTGCAGCTGCCACTGAACCAACAGCTCAATGTATTAATCTTGCTGGTGGAGAAGGTATATCCAACAAGTCCTGGACATGTTGTCTTAGAGAAACTATATGATGCCTTGGTAAGGAAGCCACTTCTGTAGTCATGTCTAACTGTGCCCCTATGAATTCTAGGTTTTGAACAGGAATCAAGTTTGATTTTAACAGATTTACTGTGATGCACAGATGTTTGAAGATCTTTACTAGATAATTCATGGACTGCAGTAGTCAATGCCTTGCTGGTGCATTGAGAGGCCAATCGTCTAGATAGAGAAACTCCTGGAATCCTTTTAGCCTCAGATGAGCCACTATCACTGCCAAGCATTTGGTAAACACCCAAGGGGCTGTGTTGATTTCAAAGGACATGCTCTAAAATGGTAATGATTGGCTCCCAGCCAAAAGTGCAAGTGCCTTCTGGGGCACCTGTCTATTTTGATATGCTAGTATGCACCCTGGAGATCAACTGAGCCCATCCAATCATCCTTGCGCAAAAGTGGTAGAATAGACTGAATCATAACCATTGCGAACTTTGACATCTTGATGAAATGATTCAAATTGCTGAGGTCTAATATAGGTCTCAGGTCCCTGGTTTTCTTTGGCACTAAAATGAAGCAAGAATAAGTTCCGAATCCTCTTTGTTTGATCGGGACCTCTCGGATGACTCTTTTTTTTGTAGAAGTTTTGGGATTTCTTGAATAGCGTACTCCCTCTGACTTGGTGGTACGTCAGGGAGTTTCCTCCTGGGACCTGGAGGAAGAAGGGAAAAGGGAACACAATAACCTCTAGATATAATGTTTAGCACCCAGATGTTGTTTATGTTTGTCCAGGCTTCTAGGTGCAAGGATAGATGACCCCCCGACTGCCTCCAGAACAGAAGAGTCAGACAGTGCTTCAAGAGCACTGATAGGGTCTGTCGGGAAAGGGCTCCCTGAAACCCTTATTTTGCAGGCCCCCTCTACCTCTAGGATGGCATCTGCCATTAAAATCTCCTCTTCTGCCTATGAAGGAGGTGTTCCTGTGCAGGTTCTGGAAAGATCCATGAGACTTTCTGAACCAAGTTTTCTTCTTTCCTTGCTGATTACTTGAGAAGGTCCTCGAAGGGGTAGAAAACTTGATCACAATGGCAGACAAGGTATTTCCTTCTTGCTGTTAGTGTGTCTTTCACTGACAATCCAAACATAGAGGAACAGTCAAAGAGGACATTAATGAATGACACCTTGAAGGGCTCTGCAAAGTCACAAAGCCGCAACCAGTCATGTCGCCTAATGGCTATGCCTGCACCAGCAGCTCACGAGGTGCTTTCTGCTGTGTGCGAAATCAGCCTCACCACGGAATTTGCAAGGCAGGAAAGAGCAGCCAGATGGGTACAAACCTTCTTCAAGACCTCCTCCAACATGGTCTCCACAAGAGAGTCAGTTAACTCCTTGACCGATCTCTCTGCAAACAGGTGAAGTGCGCCAAACAGTTTAACGACTTCAGAGCAAAAGTAGCTGAGGCATAAAAGTGCTTTCCCATGTCTGTTCAATGCCCTAGACTCCTTCTTTGGTTGATGGACAATGGAGCTTTATTCGGCTAGCTCCATCTTCATGGCTGCTACAACTACAATAGCATCTACTGGAACACTTTTGCTCCAATGTAGACAATCAAAAGGTGAGCTGAGAAACCTATCGGGGTGCTTAGGGATAGGCTCGACCATGTCCAGTTCCTTCCATGCCTGGCGGGAAACTAAATCTATCAGGCCATCCACCGGGAGAGACACCCAAGACATAGATGGGCCCACCTTGAAACCCTTCAGTAACACTGATTCCTCAGGAGGAGGAGGTTGGGAGGACCAGCCAACTTTTCATCTAATGAGTTCCAGGATGTCTCCAAAAGAGACATTGCAATTGGCGATCGGGGAGATCATTCTCCCTCATCAAAATTGGTGTCCTCCATGAGAGACTCCATTGGGAAGTCTATATGCCTCCTTTTATACTTTTTCTTCTGAGGGACCTCCTCCGTGGTGTGCTCCGGGAAGGTATTGGAAGAATGGGGGGGGGGTACAGGCTGACCAGTGCCAGGCGTGACGGCCTCAGTGCTCAGATCCAATGAAGGATGGGGCAGACCTGGGAGTGAGGAGATGTTTCTCTGGTCCTAAAGAAAGCCCTTTCTGCCATCCAGAAGGCTGACAGACCCAAGGAAACCCTCTGACTCTCCCTCAGAGCCGAAGTTACCATAGGAGAGTCAGCCACAGATCTGAGGCCTTCCGATAGAACCTGACCAGAGCTGTTGAGAGATAAAGCCCCAAGGGGAAATGACGGATCTGACAAAGTCAGAGCTGAAAGCAACCCCTCAAACTCAGCACCGTCTCCGATCCAGGACCTGCTCTGATCCAACAAAAAAGGAGCAGGGTTGGTCAGGGACATGGTTGGGAGTCGGGGAAGGGAGCTTCCTCAGATCTGACCTTCACACTCTCAGGAATACATGTATAGACCAAAAGTAAAAAGTAATGAAGATGTGTAGGGTGCAAACAGAAATATTACATGAGAAAAATCTATACTGAAATGAGCATGTGAATGTGACAAAGAAAGGATTTCAGGGAGAAAGTTCATCAGACTATCAAGGACAAATGAAATGGGGGGTAAATAATACTGACTGTGGAAAGGGCTCTAATAGTGACAGAAGAGGGGGAAAAAAGACAATAATGGTGCAATTTGCGGCAGTAAGGGGGTTACTGACATGGGAGGAGGAGGATTACTCTGGCATGTACTTTTATTTAACCTAAAACAACTATTGCGGAGCTAAGGACAATTTTGGGAGAAATAATAAGCTTTCAGCAGGAAATATTACTTATGACTGAGCACTGAAACCTGATTTTCAACAGCGAGGATGCAGCAGAGCACTCTAGAAGGGAAGCTATAATACACTGCTGAAGTAGTACATGAACATTTTTGATATGGAAGATGTGAATTTAATAGCAGGAAATTAGACAGAATTTACATATATTTTCCCCAACAAACACTAACTGGGCTGTTCTGAAAAGAAACTATTTCACAGAAGCATGTATATTTAACTGAAAGCTTTGAGACCCATCCAATAACTGTATTAAATTACACATCAACAAAAAGTAAGATAAAAATATAAGGTAATGATGCAAAAATGAGACACTGGTGCTTTCCTACATACCTGTTAAAAGGACAGGAATTTAAGGAACTGGTAGTGGATATGATTTGACAATTAGGAATGACAGAAATAACTTCAAAAGGGATAACTGGTGAGTGGGATAAAATGAAGTTTAAAAACATGGTAGAAAACACAGAGACGCACATCAGGAAAAGTAATGGGAATTATTTAGAGAGACGGACGAAGTTTAAAGTACTGGTGAAGAACTGGAATCGTAAATAAAAACAAAAGGAGCAACTGCCGAGTGCTAATGGGAAAATAAAGGAGCACTTGAATAATATGCATGAGTTTAGAAAGGTTGCTGATCAGCACGTTTTTAATAACAAATCTAGAGTGCAAAAGCTTTCAGCTCAACTACTCAGGAAAAAGCAAGGAGAAAGAACTACAGCAAAACTTTGAAAGCCTATGATGAGAAAAATAACCAGATATCCTATAGAGGTAATAAAGATATTTTGGAAATAGTATGAACATTTATATAATGCAGCACAATGGGAAAACCAAAATATGTTCAGAATGAAATATTTATGGAAGACAAAATTTTCCAAGGTTAGAAGAAAATGAGGCTCAACAATTAATAGCTAGAAAAGAAAGAGAATAGATAAAAATGGTGATGTACAATCAACAGGGAATCTGCAAACTTGGTCAAATCAACAGGAAGTCCAGAGGAACAGACGGTGTCCATGTGGAAACGATAAAGATCTGTAACGTTTTGTTTAGCAATGTAATGCATTTAAAATGGAGAGTGTGTAGTACCAGCATCTTAGAAGAGAGCTGTAGTACCTGAATTACCCAAAGAAGACAAAGACCCATTTCAATTCTAAACCAGAATTACAAAGTGTGTATGTCCATAACAGCTAAGAGGACAGCAAAGGTATTACTAAAGTTGATAAATATGATCTGTGTAGTTTTGTGGGGGGGGAAGCAACATTAATAGAAGAAAGATGATCTAGATAGAAGCAGCATGTATGAAAATGTCACTACTGTTCTTCTTCTTCTTTCGGCTTTTCCCGGTTAGGGGTCGCCACAGTGGATCACCTGTCCGCTCATGATTGGCAGTGGAGTTTTACAGTTTCTAGTTGCCAGCCTGGCACCCAACCTCCCACAGAAGGCACACACACATGCACTCACACCTAGGGCCAATTTAGAGTGCCCATTCCACCTACAGCATGTCTTCGGGATGTGGGAGGAAACCGGAGCACCCAGAGGAAACCCACACGACCACAGGGAGGACATGTAGACTCTGCACAGAAGGCACCCCAGCTGAGGATCGAACCGGAGGACCTCTTGCTGTGAGGCAGAAACGCGAACCGCTGCACCACCGTGGCCGCCCTGAAAATGTCACTACTTGATGGGTCTTAATGAAGAGAAACCATGCAACACAATCAAGTAGGACTTTGTAGTAAATGGTAGCACTTGTACTTCCTGACAGAATAAGAGAATCAATAAGAAGGATATATTAAGAGTCAGAGGCAAGAATTAAGGTATAACAGTTCCTCTCTGACAAATTATGTTTGAACACAGGAACCAGACTCCTCTCTCACTTTGTTATACACTTTATATTTAGAGCCATTAGGAAAGAAAATAAGAGACTCACAAATTCAAGTATATAACTGGTGTGGTAATCAAGAAAAGTTAGCATTATTCTCAGATGATATCACTTTATATTTGATAAAACAATGAAGTATATTTCAATCTGTGGAACATTTTGAGACAGTTTCAGGATACAATAAATAAATACAACAAAGGCTGTAGCAGTAAACTATGTACCTACACATGAAATGATTCAGCAATGCACATACGTAGGAGACACAATAAATTGAAATACTTAGGTGTAAGGATTAAAAAGGATCGTGTTATGGCAGCTTAGGATATAGTGGACAAAACTAAACAAAACACAGTACAAAAACAGGGAAATTTGATTATGGATATGGTAATACAATACAAGCAGTGAAAATGCTTTCAGTCCCCTTAGCATTACATATGTCAGGCATATTTTAACAACCAGTGGAGAAGTTGTAGGAACTTATTTGGGAAGAGAGCAAGAGCTAAGTGGGATAAGTTGTTTTTCCCACTGAACAAGGTAGCTTAGAGTTTCCTGACTGAATGAGTACTTCACAGCTACACAGTAAAGACAAACATACATAACTCAAAGCAGAAAGCTATAAATCAATTTGGAAATGGAGGACAACAAAAATGGGGGCTGAGCAGTCAATAGGGATTAGGATTTTTGATTCAGGTCCTTAAGGAGAATCACAACCATATAGAATGCTACAGTCATAAAGTAGCAGAAAGTATTTTAAGCATTAAGTCAGTATGGGACTAGAGAAAACAGATTTTACCAAAAGGGATATGTGCATGTAGGGGTATAGATTTAGGCAGGAGGAGGAGGATGGAATTTAATGGAGGAAATCTGCAAAGAAACTAATGTACTGGGAGCAAAAAATTGGGGAGAGAAAGGTGAAAGAGTGGGATGAGGCCAAGCAGTAGTTTGGACTGCAGGTTAGAGACTGCCTTCCCTTTAAGTGACTGATAAGAGTACAGACAAAGAGAAGAGAATATGAGAATGTTTAACGAAAGACCAGCTCTGGTAGCACTTTTAGTCAAATTTAGAATAGAAGCTGCTTTTTAATTAGTACAGCATATAAAATACTACACTGCAACTGCAAGAATCAGAGGAAGTTAGAAAAGACTGGGAACAGAGAGTGGAACAGAAATGTATGAAGGAACAATGGGAAGAAATCTGTAAGGCTCCCAGGCATGCAATAAATACAGACGTTCTAGGATTTCTGCGCCTAAGTGTTTGCATAAATAGTTGCATACCCAAAGTAGATACTTCAGAGGATTTTTCTTCAGGTAAACATTAAATGCTGATGTGTGATGGAGAAGAGAGAGGTAAATAGGTTCATAGGTTGGTACTAGGCTATTGGCCCTAGGGCCTATACAAGCCGACCCATAACAATTCTATGGATATTTCTTCCCACAATATTTACTTCCTGGACCCCTGTCTAGCAGGGCGACTGATGTTATGCCCAGGGTGAATTTCCCATCTCCCATCCAATCGTCAAGGTTCCTCTTGAAGAGGGCCAAGGTGGCGCTCTGCTTGACATGTATGGGCAGTCTATTCCAGAGTCTGGGGAGTCTCTGGGTCAGGAACCTATCCCTCCAGCATGTTTTGTTTATTGTGATGACAAGGTTTAGATCCCTGGAGCGTGTGGCTCTGAGGGATTGGGATTTCTTTAAGTGGAGCATGTCCAACAGCACATGGTTTGACATGGCCTTGTATGTTAAGCAGAGATCGCCTCGGAGTAGACGATATGCCACAGAGTATAGCTGGAGTTTTTTTAGATGGTCATCATTGGGCATCTGCTTTAAGCCTGTGATTCTTTTAGTGAGGTATATCTGCGACCTTTCCAGCTGTTGCAGATATCTTGTGAGGTACATACCAAATGGGGAGTTGTACTCTATAATGGGTCTAATGAGGGATGAGTACAGTGGGACAATGACCTCCTTTTTTCTGGATGAAAAGCCCTTAGTGATGAGGTGTGCCACATAGAAGGGTTTCCTGACTGTTGTGGTGATGTGGTTATTGAAGGTGAGACCACAGTCCACTTGTGTCCCTAAGTCTCGCATCACACTTTCGGTGGTTAGTGTACTGCCACCTATGTGGTAATTCATGGGTACATGGTTTTTCCAAAAGGGGATAACTATACATTTCTTGGCATTGAGCTTGAGCCCATGGCTCTGGCACCAAGCATCTGTTTCTGTAAGGCCCTTTTGTAGAATATCCACATCTTTTGGGGATTCAATAATGGCTCCCAGTTTGCAGTCATCTGAGAACATTGTTACCTAGAGTCCCTTAGTGTTGGCCTGTACTTCAGAGAACTAGATGCCAAACAAAAGCGGTCCCAGGACTGAACCCTGAGGTACTCCACTTGTCACTTGTCTGGAGCTAGATTTGGAGTCGGCTACTTTTACAGTCTGGGTTCTGTCAGTAAGCCAGTTGACAACCCATCGAGTGACGTAGAGATTTATGCCCAGCTTAGTAAGTTTATCTATGATTCCAGAGTGGGGGATGGTGTCGAAGGCCTGGTGAGGTCCAGATAGGCTGCGTGGACCTTACCCTCGTCCATAGCTCTGGAGACTGATTTGAAGAAGTCAATCAGGTTCAGGAGAAAAGATCGGCCCTTCACGAACCCAAACTGGGTGGGGTCCAGTGTTTGAAGGTTGCCAATGTCTTTCTTATAAGTTCCATGATAACGCGTTCCATGCCCTTGCAGATCAGGCTCATCAGACTGATGGGATGGTAGTTCCCGAGAGCCAAGGTGGATCCCCCCTTGTGGAGTGTGATAACTGTAGCTGTGCACCACTCAGTGGGCATGAAGCCTGAGGTGAGGCAATGATTAAACTTGACACTTAGGTGAGGTGCCAGTTCATTTTGTAGTTCATGCAGTACACAGCCTTGGATGTAATCTGGTCCCATGGATGCTGTATTCGTAGCTTTGGAGAGTGCGGTTTCTACCTGTGTGGCCATGATTACCAGAATTTGGCAATCTTTTGGTATTGAGATGGGCCCTTTAGGGGGTGATAGGGGGGTGAAGTGGGCACTAAATCGACCTGCCAGGATATTGGCAATACCCTTGGGATCAGTATATATAATGCCATTCTGTTGTAGCTCAGAGCAGATCTGAGCATTGCCATTTAGATTCTTGACATAACTATGGAATGCCTTGTGGTTGTCTTTGGAATCTTTGGCAATTTTATTTTCATAACTAGCTTTGGAGGATTTTATGAGGGATCTCAGCTTCTTACTGAGGCTGGTAAGGGAGTTTTTTGCATCCTGGGATTTTCCTCTTTTCTGTAACAGTTTCTTCCTTCTGTTGTATAGTTTGTTTATAGCAGGGGACCACCAGATTGGGTTCCTTTTTTTGGAGGAGAGTGTTGTGGTTCTATTTGGGATGGCACGAGTGGATGTGCTCTTTCAGTGCCTTAGTGTAGGATTCAGCAGTCGAACTTTCAGCTCCTGTCTGCATGGGTGTCATGAGGTTTGTCACTTCTGAGTAGCATTAAGTTGGCTTTGGAGAAGTTGTTTAGGGAGGTTTCCTTACTGGGGGGGGGGGTGAGGTTAGGATGTGGATGTCAAGGGTGGTTTGCTTATGGACAGATCTGACCAATGAGGGGGTGACCACTGGTGTGGAGCATCTATCTCCCATGTTGGTAATGACCAGGTCTAGGATATTGGAACCCCTGGTGAGACAATGGATTAATTGATCCAGGGTGTTGGAATTTATGAATTCATAGGTTCATAGGTTCATACTAGGCTATCTGCCCAAGGGCATTTATAAGCCTAGCCCATAGTTATTTGGCTACCTCTTTAGTTTGAATAAAACTATGCCTATTATTTTGCTGTGCCTCTGTCAAGCAGTGACACTGAAGTAATCCCTGGGGTATATCTGCGATCCCCCATCCATTGGTCAAGATTCCTCTTGAACAAGGCCAGCGAGGTGCTCTGCCTCACATGTACCGGGATTTTGTTCCACAGCATAGGAGTCTCTGGTTATGAATCTGTCCCTCCAGCATGTTCTATTAATAACCGTGTCAAGGTTTAAGTCTCCGCCTTGTGGTTCTGAGGGATCTAGATTTTTGAGGTGAAGCATATTCATCAAATCAGGGTTTGACATGGCCTTATATGTCAGGCACAGGTCACCTCTGAGCAAGCGGTATGAGACTGAATAGAGCTGGAGTTCTTTCAGTCGGGCAGCATAAGACATATTTTTGAGACCCTTTATCCTTTTGGTGAGGAACTTTTGGGGCCTTTCCAGCTGCTGCAGGTGTCGGGTCAGATACATTCGAATGGGGCATTGTACTCAATCATAGGTCTAATGAGTGATGAGTACAGGGGACAATGACCTCCCTTGATCTAGATGTGAATCCTTCATGATCAGGTGGGCAATGTAGAAGGTTTTCCTAACTACTTTAGCAACATGAGTGTCAGGCTACTGTCAACCTGGGTCCCCAGATCCCTGATGACTTCTTCTGTGCTCAGTGGATTGCCACCTATATGGTAGCTAGGGGTAACCTTGTTTTTATGACTATGCATTTCTTGGCATTTAACTTTAGGCCATGGCTCTGGCACCAGTTATCCGTTTCTGTGAGGCCCTTCTGAAGGATATCTGTGTCAGATGTGTTTTTGGCCCAGTTTGCAGTCATCTGCAAACTTTGTCAGCCATAACCCTCCTGTGTTTGCTTGTACTTCAGAAAAGTAGATGCCGAACAAGAGTGGACCCAGGACTGAGCCCTGTGGGACACCACTTGTGACAGGCTTTGAGTCTGACATGGCTCCAGCAACTCTGACCCTGTGGGTTCTGTCACTTAGCCAGTTTGCAACCCATCTTGTGATGTATGGGTTTACATTCAAGCTGATGAGTTTTGATGATACCAAGGCCTTTGCCAGGTCAAGGTAGGCTGTATGGACTGCCTTTCCCTCATCAATGGCCTTGGTGACTGTCTCAAAAAGTCAACCAAGTTTAAAAGGCATGATCTGCCTTTGACAAAGCCAAACTGGGTTGGATCCAAAGTCTGCAAGCTCCCTATGTCTTTATTTATGAGTTCCATTATGATCCTCTCCATGGCTTTGCAGATAAGGCTTGTCAAGCTAATGGGACTGAAGTGGGACCACAGTGCCGTGCGCCACTCCTTGGACGTATCCAGAGGTGAGGCTAAGTGTAAACAGCTGTCCTAACTGGGAGGTTAGTTCCTCAGCGAGTTCATGGAGCACACAGCCGGGGACACCATCCGTCCCATGGATGCTGTGTTTTTGCTTTGGAGAGAGCAGTTCTCACCTGGGCGTTGAAGATGTTTGGGGGCTACAATCCTCTGGTATAGATATCTCTCCTTTTGGGGAGGGGGAGAAGTTTGCACTGAACCTGTCAGCCAGTATGTTGGCAATGTGTGTAGGTTCAGTAATCTTCACATCATTTTGAACTAATTCTGAGCATATCTGGGAGTTTCCTCCTAGGTTTCTAACATAGCTAAAGAAGGCCTTATGATTGTCTTTTGAGTCCTTGGCGATTTTTCTCTCAAAATTTGCCTTGGATGATTTTATGAGAGCTCTTAGTTTTTTACTTATAATGATCAAAGGTGTCTTTCCTTTCAAGGATTTTGCTCTATCTTGTAGTAGCTTCCTCCTTTTGTTGTAGAGCTTGTTTATGGCTGGGGTCCACCAGACTGGACGCTTGCCTTTGGTACAAAGAGTCTTAGTTTTGTTTGGGATTGCCTGATCCATGCAGTCCTGTAGGTGCTGGTAGAAGGCATTTGTAAGTGATTCAGCGGTTTGAGTAATGTTTACCACTGGCTCAGGGGCCTTAAAGGAGACCACACTAGTTTTTAGAAATGTGAAGTCGGCTTTTGAGAAGTTTTTCACTGTGGTCTTTTTTATTTCAGGTGGGGGGGGGATGAGGGCCTCCAGCGAGATTAGTTTATGATCTGATCTCACCAGTGAGGGTATACTTCGGTGTTGAACATTGTGATCCCATGTTCGTGATGATGAGATCAAGTATGTTTTCTCCTCTTGTGGGGATGGTGACTAGTTGTTCCATGGCATTTGAGTTTATGAACTCCAGGAACCTTTGGGCTAGAGTGTTTGGGCTTGAGTAGTGTTCCCAGTCTATATTAGGGTAGTTGAAGTCACCTAGTATGATGGTGTTTGGAGATACATTTATCCCTCCATTGTTTTCAGGAAGGCCATGTGAGGTTCCTGAGTTTGAGAGGGTGGCCTGTAACATGCTACAAATTGCAGAGCAGTCTTGCCTATGGTTAATTGCACCTGGATGGTCTCTGATGCATCGTGCGTTGCCACCAACCTTGAGGTGTGGGTGTCCTTTATGAATATGGACACCTCCTTTCTTGGTGTTGTCCGGATTTTGGGGCCGGAGCATGATATGAGGTGAAACCTGCTAGTGCTGGGGTGCTCTCAGGAGCCTTGAACCAGGTTTCTGTCACAGCACAGACATCGATGTTCTCCATACTGAGAAGGGCCTGTGCATCTTGAGATTGAGACTTCTGGCATTGAGCAGCAGTACCCTTAGTTTTTACTTTTGTGTTCTAGGGTGGTAGGTTTAGAATTTGAGCCTTGCCTAAAAAGGCACTATGGGGTGGCAAGAGCCTTTGCCAATATACGTAAGCCTAGGGGTGACAGGTGCACAGTGTGGCTTGTCCAGCATGTCATCCCAGGCAGAATCCCCTTTGAATGACACCAGAATTTAAGCCAATTATTAAAGCTGATCATCTTATCACTGTATTGTGGCATCATTCTAGGTGAAGGTAGGATACTGCTCAAGGTCAGGGTCATACCTGCCTGGGCTACATAATCAGAGAGCTCCTCAATGTCTCTTTTCATGTAGTCTGACACCAGCGTGGACAATGACTGGTACCTGCTGTTGAGAGACCTGAGTGCTTGTGTTATGTGGTGGATTCTAACAGGCAGCTTACTGTGACCTTCTCCTTACTCAGTCTGGCGTCAGTGTGTCTGACTATGGAGTCACCTATGACAAGTATGTTTGGTGTTGTATTTGGCCTTAAGGGCAGTGACTGCTTTGCACACTGATTTTGTTGTTTATGTGTTGTTTGTGTGGTGTATTGAGTTTGCAGTTGCTTGGGTGTCTGCTTTGGAGGCCTCTGCTCTTTAGGTAAATTTTACTCAGAGCCAGTATGTCTTAGTGTGTTTATGTGTTTGATTCAGTGGTGTGGTTGAGTTATGTGAGACTGGTATTGTGGTGTGTGTAGTTGCCTTCTCCTCCTGCCTGGTCTTGCCAGTCCTGAGTTGAGAGAGCTCAGCCTCCAGTCTGGCTAAATAGCTGCATCTCTCACAAGTGTTAGTGTTACGTGGGAGGAGGAGAGGGTTGTCCGTGTACATGAGGCAATTGTAACATTGTCTCAGAATTCCCAGATTCACCAAATGGGCAGGAGAGGACGCCAGCATCTGACCCTTCGACATGCTAGAAAGAATTATGAGTTGGTATGAGACAGAAAAGTAGTGGGCTTAGCAGGGAAGTGGGCACTCCTGGGGTTTTGCTAGTGAGAGATTTGTATAATATAGGAGTGCTTGACCTGCAAAGAGAATGCTTATAAGACAAGGGATATGCTTATAAGACAAGTGCTGAGCTTTTTGAGAAGAAAAAGCTATTTGGAACAAGTGCTGCACTTTTCTGTGTAGGTGTAAACTGTTTAGGTTCCTAACAGAGCAGTTCTAAGGGAAATTGAAGAACAGACTTTCTGGAGCCAGAAAGAGTTTAACCTTGTTTAACCGGCTGCCCGATGCTGCTCTAGTGGCAACTCCGCTAAAGCACGTTAAAGCGTGCTTGATAGCAGGGCTGGAAAGAAGCAGGAATAGACCCAAAAGGAAAATAAAACTACAGTTTCAAGTCAGTAACCACCTCTACGGGGGGCAGGGAAGCTGCTCAATGTTAGTCACTGCCACTGATCAACAGAGAGACCCTCCCTCAGCCCAAGCAAAAATGGCCTCACAGAAACTTTCAAACAGTTCAGGAACAGCAAGCCTGTAACTGAACTTTTTTAACTCTCAGAAAAGTGGGAAAAAAGCAAGATTTTTTTGTTTTTGTTTTTTACAGAGATAGCAGAGGTTCACAAGTAATATCAAGTTATAACAGTGCAGTAAATGACCCCACACAAGAGTGCTAGGTCAAGGACAGAAAATATGCAAGTTTTAAGAAACCGTTGGGAAAAGGTGTTGGTACCCGAGTAGTTTTCCCAGTTAATGGCAGGGTAGTTGAAATCACCCAATATTAGGGTGTTTGGTTGTATCTTAATATTTTCCAGTATGTTTAGAAAGGTGTAGTTTGAATCTTGGGGCATGGTGGGGGATCTGTAGCAAACTACAATTTGGATTGCAGTCTTACCTAGTGTTAGCTGCACCTGGAGAATTTCCGATGCATTGTGTTAGGCAACTAGCCTGGAGGTGTGAATATCCTTAGTGAATATGGACACTCCTCCACCTTTAGTGTTTCGGTCTTGGTTTGGTGGCCGAAAAGTGTGGTAAGAGTTGTAGCCTGGTATTGCAGGGGTGCTCTCTGGAGCCTTGAATCAGGTCTCAGTTACTGCACAGATATTGATGTTCTCAATTGTTAGGAGTGCCTCAAGAGAGTGCATTTTGAGGTTTAGACTTCTAGTATTGAGTAGTATTACCTTCAAATTTTGCATGCTTGTATCGGTTATGGTGGTGGTTTTGTCCTTTGAACCTTGCCTAAAAAAGGCACTTTTGGGGGGGCCAAAGCTTTAGCCAGTAACCTGAATCCCAGGGGTGACAGGTGCTGACCATCTCTGGCAAAGCATCATGGTTTGTCGATCATGTCGTCCCAGGCAGACAGATACTGGATCCCCTTTGAATGACACCAGAAGCTTAGCCAATTGCTGAAGTCAATCATTTTGTCCTTATACTGTGGTATCATTCTGGGTGAAGGTAGGATGCTACTCGGGGCTAGGGTAATACCTGCCTGGGCCACATGATTCGAGAGCTCTTCCATGTCTCTTTTCATGTAGTCCAGGGAGGTATGTCTCAAGTCATTCACTCCAACATGGACAATGACAGACTTGTATTTGTACTTGTTGTGGAGTGACCTGAGTGCATGCTTTATGTGGCAGATCTTGGCACCCAACAGGCAGCTGTCTGTAATTTTCTCCTTGTTCAGCCTGGTGAGTGGGACATCAGTGTATCTGACTATAGAGTCACCTATGACTAAAGTGTTGGGTACGTTGTCTTGCCTTACGGGCTGTTGATGGGTGGCACACTGGTGTTGTGAGCTATGTGTCACTTTAGTTGTAACTGGTGTTTGTTTGTGTTTCAGCTTTGGAGGTCCTTGTTGCTTGGGCAGGTTAATGTTAAGGGCCTCCGCATATGTGGGTTTAGAGTTGCTATGTGTGGGTGTGGATGGTGTGGGTTTTGAAGGGCTATGTGTTGCTTGAGGTGTAGTGCAGGTGTTAAACTTCTCCTCTTGACTGTCTAGCACAATCTTGGCTGGAGAGAGCTTTGCTTCCAGTTTGGCTATGTAAGTGCATCTCTCATAGGTTGTAGTGTTGGATGGTAGAAGGAGAGGGTTGTCTATGTACATGAGGCAGTTACTGCATTTCCCCAGTATGCCGAGATTCACCAAGTGGACAGGAGAAATTACCAGAAGCTGACCTTTGGACATAGGTTCATAGGTTCATACTAGGCTATCTGCCCTAGGGCATTTATAAGCCTAGCCAGAATGTGTTTGGCTTTCGCCACCCATTTTAAATTTATTTTGCTATGCCCTTTTTCGAGGTTAGTATACTGTGCCTCTATCTAACAGTGACACAGAAGTGATACCCGGGGTAAACCTACGATCTCCCATCCACTCATCAAGATTCCTCTTGAAGAGAGTCAATGAGGGACTCTGCCTAACCTGGACTGGGATTTTATTCCAGAGTGAAGGGAGCCTCTGGGTTATGAATCTGTCCCTCCAGCATGTCCTATTTATTTCAGTGCTGAGGTTCAAGTCTCGAGCGTAGCTCGATGGGATTTGGATTTTCTGAGGTGCAGCATGTCCATTAATTCCGGGTTGGACATGGCTTTATACGTCAGGCACAGATCGCCTCTGAACAGGCGGTATGCCACTGAGTAGAGCTGGAGTTTCTTTAACCAGGCAGCATATGGCATCTGTTTGAGCCCTTTGATCCTCTTGGTGAGGTACTTTTGGGGTCTTTCCAGTTGCTGCAGGTGTCTGGTAAGGTACATCCCAAAAGGGGCATTGTACTCAATTATGGGCCTGATGAGGGATGAGTAAAGAGGCACGATGACCTCCCCTGATCTAGATGTGAATCCCTTCATGATTAGGTGGGCTATATAAAATGTTTTTCTAACCACTTTGGCAGCATGGTTGTCAAATGAGAGATTGCTATCAACTTGGGTCCCCAGGTCCCTAATTACTTCTTCTGTACTTAATGGATTTCCACCTATGTGGTAATTTGTGGGCACTTTGTTTTGCCAAAGGGGATGACTATACACTTTTTGGCATTTAGCTTGAGGCCATGGCTCTGGCACCAGTTGTCTGTTTCTATGAGGCCCTTTTGGAGGATGCTTGTGTCGGCTGGAGAGTCGATTATGGCGCCCAGTTTGCAGTCATCTGCAAACTTGGTCAGCCACAGTCCTTCCGTGTTGGCCTGTACCTCCGAGAAATATATACCGAACAAGAGAGGTCCCAGGACTGAGCCTTGTGGGACACCACTTGTAACTGGTTTGGAGTCGACATGGCTCCAGCAATTCTAACCATGTGGGTTCTGTCCTTGAGCCAGTTTGCAATCCATCTAGTGACATAGGGGTTTATATTTAAGCTGGTGAGCTTATCTATAATGCCCGAGTGGGGTATTGTATCGAAGGCTTTGCAAGGTCCAGGTAGGCTGTGTGGACCACCTTCCCTCGTCAATGGCCTTGGTGACTGTTTCAAAGAAATCAACCAGGTTTAAGAGGCAGGATCTGCCCTTAACAAAGCCGAACTGGGTAGGATCCAGTGTTTGTAGGTCCCCAATATCTTTATTTATGAGGTCCATGATAATCCTTTCCATAGCTTTGCAGACCAAGCTAGTCAGGCTTATGGGGCGATAGTTTCCAGGATCCGTTGAGGCACCACCTTTATGGAGAGGGACCACTGTTGCTGCACGCCACTCTTTGGGCACATATCCTGTAGTAAGGCTGAGATTGAACAGTAGTTTTATGTTTGGGTTTAGCTCTTCTTTGAGTTCATGTAGGATGCAGCCGGGACACCATCTGGTCCCATTGATGCTGTGTTTTTGCTTTGGAGAGGGCGGCTCTTACCTGAGCATCTGAGATGTCAGGGGCAGCACTCTGCTGGGATAGATATTTGCCCTTTTGGTGGGGCGGGGAGAAGCTTGCGCTGAACCTGTCAGCTAGGCTGTTGCCAATCTCTGTCGGTTCGTTGTATTTTTGTCATTTTGGACTAATTCTGAGCATATCTGGGAATTACCACCCAGGTTCCTAACATAACTAAAGAAAGCCTTGTGATTATCCTTAGTGTCCTGTGCAATTTTTCTCTCAAAGCTGACCTTAGACAATTTTATGTGTGCCCGTAGTTTTTTGCTAATACTGATCAGTGATGCCTTCCCTTTTGGGATTTTGCTTTATCATTTAGTAGCTTCCTCCTTCTATTGTATAGTTTGTTTATGGCTGGGGTCCACCAGACAGGACGTCTGCCTTTGGAGGATTGGGTCTTGGTTTTATTTGGGATTGCATGATCCATGCATTCCTGAAGGTGTTCATAGAATGCGTTTATAAAGGATTCTGCGGTCTGGGCGTATTTTCCACAGGCCGGGGCTTTGAAGGATTCCACCTCAGTTTTGAGGAGTGTAAAATTTGCTTTAGAGAAGTTTTTCACTGTGGTTTTCTGGGCAGGGGTGGGGTCGGGATGTGAATATCCAGTGAGATTAGTTTATGGTCTGATCTTACCAGTGAGGGATACACTTCTGGTCTGGAGCATAGAGTCCCCATGTTGGTGATGATCAGGTCCAGTATGTTTTCCCCTCTTGTGGGAGTGGTAACAAGTTGTTCCATAGCATTTGAGTTTATAAATTCTAGGAACCTTTGGGCTAGGGTGTTGGAGCTAGAGTAATGCTCCCAGTCTATGTTTGGGTAGTTGAAGTAAGCCCAATATAATGGTGTTTGGAGAGACCTTCATATTTTCCAGTGTTCTCAGGAAGGCCGAGTGGGGTTCCTGGGTTTGGGAGGGTGGTCTGTAGCAGGCTATAAACTGGAAGGCAGTTTTACCCACTGTTAGTTGCACATGGATAGTCTCTGATGCTTGTGCTTTGCCACCAACCTGGAGGTGTGGGTATCTTTGATGAATATCGATACTCCCCTCCTTTTGTGGTTTGGTCCAAGTTTTGGGGCGAAATGCATGGTATGAGGTATAACCTGGTAGTGCTGGGGTGCTCTCGGAGCCCTGAACCAGGTTTCTGTTACTGCACAGATATCGATGTTCTCCATGCTAAGGAGAGTTTCGAAAAGTGCATCTTGAGGTTTAGACTTCTGGCGTTGAGTAGCATTACTCTTAGTTTCTTATCCCTTGTGATACCTATGGAGGTGGGTTTGTCTTTTGAGCCTTGCCTAAAAAAGGCACTATGGGGGTAGCAAGAGCCTTTGCTAATATCCGAATGCCCAGGGGTGACAGGTGCAAGCCGTCCCTAGCGAAGCATCGTGGCTTGTCGAGCATATCATCCCAAGCTGACAGGCATTGGATCCCCTTTGAATGACACCAGTACTTAAGCCAATTGTTGAAATTGATCATCTTATCTTCATATTGTGGCATCATTCTTGGTGAGGGTAAGATGCTACTCAAGGTCAGGGTCATACCGGCCTGGGCTACATGCTCAAAGAGCTCCTTTATGTCTCTTTTCATGTAGTCCAGGGAGGTACGTCTCAGGTCATTCACACCAGCATGGACAATGACTGAGTCATATTTGTACTTGCCTTGGAGTGACCTGAGTGCTTGTGTTATGTGGTGGATCCTAGCACCCGACAGGCTGCTCACCGTGACCCTCTCCTTGTTCAGCCTGGTGAGCGGGACATCAGTGTGCCTGATGATAGAGTCACCTATTACAAGTGTATCAGGTGTGTTGTTTAGTCTTAAGGGCTGTGACTGTTTGGCACACTGACTTTGTGAGATATGTGTTGCATGTGTTTTGTTTTGGGGTAGCGGCTGCTTGGGTGTCTGCTTTGGAGGTCTCTGCTGCTTGGCAGATCTTTATTTAGAGCCTCCAGTATGTTTTGTGTGATTATGTGTTTGGTTTGCTGTCGTGGTAGGTCTATGTGAGACTGGAATTGTAGTGAGTGTGGTTTCCTTCTCCTCCTGACTGGTTATGCCAGTACTGAGTTGAGAGAGCTTAGCCTCCAGTTTGGCTATATGGTTGCATCTCTCACATGTGTTGGAATTTGTTGGGAGGAGGAGAGGGTTGTCTGTGTACATGAGGCAGTTGTAACATTGCCTCAAGATTCCCAGATTCACCAGCTGGACCGGAGAGGAGATTGACAACTGACCTTTGGACATGCTAGAATAATATTGGGAATTCCTTAATAATTGAAAATTGAGGGTGTAGTGCTTTTAATTTTTAGTGCTGACTTATATAATTGCTTTAGTGAGCAAGTGCCAGGCAACTTAAGTGCAATGTGTTACAGGTAACTTAAATGCAAAAACGACAAACAGTAACTTTCTTTCAAGTGAAACAAGGAAATAAGTACAGTGCCTGTTTAGGTGCTTTTTTTTGGTAAAGTACAAGAGCTGTTTTCCCTTACCTTTGTAAGGTACTTTGCAATTATAGGCTGTTTAGTGCCTACGATTAATTTCTCCTTATTAACAAGGAGAGTTGAGTGCTTGTATCAGTTTAAGGCTTCCTAGTGCTTTCCAGCAGGTTCTAGAGCAAGTGCTAGTCACAGGGGTTCAGATTCTAGTGCTACTACTGAGAAACCAGCTAGTTCTAAGGGAGAATTTGAAGAGCAGACTTTCTGGTACCTGGAAAAGTTTAACTATAGTCCCACGGTGCTGCACGATACGAAAAATGCGCAAACAAACACTTTTTAAGTCAGAAAGTTGAAAGGGATAGAAATCAGCCCAAAATGGCTAATAAAATTACAAACCACTCCTCTGATGTTAGGCAGTACAATGCTCACCACTCCTACTGGTAAGCAGTAGGACTTCCCTCTACCACAGCAAAGTCTGGATAGCTCTGAACACAGAAAATAAAGTCCTGAAACCAGCAAGCCTGGGATCTGGACTATACTAGCTAGGAAAGGCGGGAAACGAGCAAACAAGTTAGTATTTTTTTTTTTTGGTTAAAACAGGCTAAACAATGCAATAATACAATAAATAAACACAGAAAAGGCTAACACACTTGAGTGTGTAGACCTAAACAGTAAATGCAATTAAAATTCTACAAAATTAGCAATTTAAAACTTTTTAAATGAAGCAAGGCAAGTGCACAACTGAAAAACGATTTAAGAGGCAGTAATACAGTAGAATAAATAGCTAGTCTACATATACAGAAAAGTCTCTATATACAGAAAAGCAGCTAAAACACACTATAACAATTCAGATGCAGTATAACCTAGAGCACTTGAGTTGTAGCAATATTAAGGCAAATACAGTTTTAATAAATACACTAAAATATACTCTATACTTCCAAAATGTTTGATAAGCAGTCAGAACACAAGGAGATTCAGGCAATTTTTTTTTTGTTGTTAAGACAGGGAGAAAGGAGGAACAGAAAGAAATAAACTAAGTGGGTTGGCCTTCTCAAATGTTCTCTCTGTATTAGGTAGAATGAGCTAATGACACTAGACTGGGAGGAGTGCCTTGGATCAAGTTTACAGTAGGGGCGGGCAACTGCAAAGCCACCAAGTATAACAGCAAGACACCAACAGGTAGGGAGGGCTGGGAACAACACTAAAGCTACTAGCCTACACTCTTTTAGAGAGTAAACACTACATAAATGTTTATCACAGCGGAAGAACAGCAGTGAGCCATAAAATGAAAGTTTTTATACAGATAAAGGAGCAAGGAGACTCTACAGAATGCTTTTAACTGCAAATAAATCAGTTATATAATACACTCCTTGGCAGAAAATGAGAACAAACAAATAGGTGCTTAACAAGTACAGAAAATTTCCCGTTAATACGTTTCACACAGTGAAACTAGCTATAAAACTTTACAAACAGTGTGACAGTAAAAAACTTATTTCTCAGGCCCTGTAAGGCAAACAATTTTACTTTAACTGTGCAAATTGGTTAATAGCAATAAAATACACTAAAAATTATGCAGCAGGCAATAAAAGTGCTGTATATAAATTGCTAGAAGCAATAACCAGTATAAATAAGCCAAAAAAAACAGGATACTTATTGTTATACATCTCAGATCAGAGTTGTAGTCAATGCCCCTCCTCCACTCGGCTCAGTGTGTATAGACCTGGGAATGAGTCTACTTGACATGACTGAAATGTCAGTACAACAACTTTCAGAACATTGAAACCAAAAAGTACAGTTTTGTACCTACCATAAATGTAGATGTCCGAACTGGATAGCATCTGCAGTCATAACAAATGGGTTGTCCTGTCGTCAGGCAGCCCAGCCGGCCATTCAAAGTCTTCGTCGGGCTCTGCTGATGTCGCACTGTCGCGTCATCTCTCTCTGCTCTCTGGGTATAAAGGCAGCAGCCGACGCCATTTTCCTCAGTGTTTCTTGCCCCAGATGCCAGTTGCCCTCTTGGAAGGCTATATTTTGGATAAATGCCAATGTTTCCAAAAGGATAGAAGGCAAACACAAAAATAAGCATGTATGTACATATATACAAAGCTAGCTATTTGGAGGCTGTACTATGTCCTTCATGGATACATCTGCAGTCAGCCAACTAGGGGAGGAGGAAGAAGAATTATGGTGTGGTTAGGAGGAAGAATATGGTGTGGTTGGGATCCTTATCTAGAATACAGAGAAATTATATAATGCTTGGCAAATATATGCACAGGTCCAAGTAGCCGCCTCAATAATGTCCTTAGAGGCCTTATGTTCTGTGGAATCTTATGCAATTTCCTATCCATTTGGAGATTGTCTGTTCCTTCCCTTCCTGTTGCACAGGCTACAAAAAGCTGGTCAGTTTTTCTGTTACTTTAAGGTATGCAGCATTCTTTCCTCTGTTTTGTGGATTGGGGAAGAAGGTCTCTGGATACCACCTTAGGCATAAATGTAGGATTAGTTCTCATGGACACCCTATCTTGATGGAAGATTAGGAAGGGTTGTACTGCCATTAAGGCCTGTAGTTCAGAAACCCTCCTTGCTGAGGTAATTGCCAGTAGGAAAGTTTTCCATGACAGGTGCTGTAGATCTGCTGTTGCTGCTGGTTCAAAAGGAGTGAGTGTCAACTTTTCTAGCACAAAGTTCAAGTCCCATGCTGGTAATGGTGGTTTCCTAGGAGGTTTTACATTCTTGATCCCTCTGAGGAACTGCCTGAGTAAAGGGTGTGAAAAGACAGGTGGATCAAAGCTGTATTCTGCTGAGATAGCTGATGCATGTATCTTGATGGAGGAATAGGACAGGCCTGTATGTAGAAGCTCTGCCAAATACTCCAGAATGTTAGCAATATCTGTATTTGACAGACAAACCTTTTCCATTTTCCTGCATAGTTCCTTCTTGTTGAAGGTCAGGATAATGTCTTTAACCCTTTGGGAAAGATTTGGATTAGTTGCTGCTATGTGATGTTCCAGGCAGTCAGTTGCAAAGTTTTTAGGTTTGGGTGCATGATGCTGTAGTTGTTCTGAGTTAACATCAAAGGCATCAGGCTGAGACATGCTCCTCAGCAATGGGTACCAGTGTTGCCTTGGCCAGTTCAGACTATCAGATTATCCTTGGGCGTTCCTCTTTGATTTTCAGTAATACCTTGTGTATCAAAGGAAGAGGTGGAAATGCATATGCTGTCAGACCTTTCCAGCTGAAGTCCACCTTCCATGCAAGTGGGTGGACTGTCCTTGTGCAGAATTTTTGAGCTGGTGATTGAGGGAAGCTTAATAGATCTATTTGTGGCATTCCCCATTTCTTTGTGATGGTCTTGAAGATGGGTGTAGCATCCATTCGTGAGCATCCGAGGTGGTTCTGTTAACATGTCTGCTAGGTGTTCTCTTTTCCCGGTACAAATATTGCCTGTAACTGGATGTTGTAGCTGAGTGCCAGATTCCATAGGTCCAAAGTCATTCTGCATAGGGGTATGAATGAGTGCCTCCCTGTTTGTTGATGTACCACATGACTGTGGTGTTGTCTGTCCTTATCATCAAATGGCCTTCTTTGAGGAATGGTCTGAATTTTTGGATTGCCAGTTTTACTGCCAGCATTTCTTTTGGTTTATGTGCAGGTGCAGCTGGTCCTGAGTCCACAATCCTGTACGCATTTGTCCAGTTGTGGAAGGATAGGCCTGGGTTTGACTGGCATGCTTGAGCCCACCATAGGAACTCCTGTTTTAGGCATGGGATTAGTGGTATTTCTGCTTCTAGGCTGTGCCTGTGTTGAGACCATAAATTCTTTAGGTACCACTGTAGTTTTTTCATATGCAGTCTGGCATGTGGGACCAAGATTATGCATGATGCCATGAAGCCCAAGGCCTGCAGAACTTTTCTTGCTGTTAGTTTGTTCTGTTTTGTTAATGCCAAGAAGTAAGGAGGGAGTTCTTTTTGTTTTTCTGCAGTTAGGAATGCCATTTGTTTTACTGTGTCCAATTCCGCGCCCAAGAATGTTCTTGTTTGGGATGGTATCAGCCTTGATTTTTGAAAATTGACTGTGTATCCCAGGGCTTGTAGCAAGTAAATGACCCTTTGTAAATCTGTTGTCAGCTTGCTTTAGGTATGGATACATTTGGATTCCCTGTAGTCTGCCAAGGCAGACAGTAAGAGTGGAAATCTTTATGAGGTATTTGTTTCCCACAAGTTAAACAGTTATTGACTTTTTGAGGCAAGAAGAAGAGTCCCGTACGTAGCTAGCTTTAGAAGTCTTAGAAGTATAGTAGTAAGTCTGGTCTGGATCGGGACCACCGGCCACTTAACAGCTTCTGCTGGCTGCCGCGCGGCAAGAAAGAGACTGAAAAAATGGCGTCGGCTGATGCCTTTATACCTGAAGACCAGCAGAGAGATGACGTCGGAAGGCGCGACATCAGCCGAAGCCAGATCCAGACTTTGGAATCCGGCCGACCGAAGGGCTGCCTGACGACAGGACAACCCATTTGTTATCACTGCAGATGCATCCATGAAGGACATCATCGAAGTTTCATTTGAGTGAAACTTCACTTTACCGATGTTCAGAAGACAGAATGTTTCAAATGCCGACTCTCCAAGCTGAATGCAACAGCAAATCCTCTCATTTCCGCACTGTAGTGTGATCTCGGAGTTGGTATATTTAAGTTGCAGGGGGTTTGGGGGGCAGTCCCCCCTGCAAAAACGTAAAAGTTAAAAATTAACAATTGTTTTTATTAAATTTAAGCGCCTGTAATGAATATTCATGTTGGTGCTATAGCTACTGTCAAGAACATTCAGTGGGATTTTTTTTGGCTATGCGGGTATTGGTGAGCTTCGGTACGTTGTTTGCGTTTTTAAAAGGGTAGTGTACTGTTGCTATAGTGTTAGTGGTTAGTGTGGTAATTGCGTTTCCTGCAACACATCCACTATATTTTCACTTTTGCTCAGTACCTAATACAAGAATTTAAAGACACAGCACACTATTTCTACGGCAAGTTTTCACACTTTTCTCATTCTATGCAGTAGTAATGAAGTTGGTCTTGTAAAACTTAATTTAAATGAAAGTTAGCTATATGTAGTGTCAGGATTTTGGGATGTCAGTGTTTTAGTCTCTGTATTATGAAAGTCGGTGGAATGGTAATTCGGTCTTCTAAAGTAGACCCCTGGGAACATATTTTTGGGAGTGCAAAAGGTTGGCAGATTTTTAAAAATTTTCTAAATAGTACTTTGATGGAAATGCTTAGGGAACAAATGGTTCTAACTAAGGAAATAATTCTTCAGCATAAGGACACAGGATCTGAAATGCCTAGACACAGTAAGACCTTATTAAAGTGCATTAGTCATGTTATGAAACAGGTTTGTTACTTACACTTGCTTCAGAACATGAAGTGCAAGTAACACACCTTTGAAGTTGGGTGTAACCTCCTTACATCCTATCCAATATGGATAAAGGCAGCCTGAAATGTGCAGTCCTTAACGATGTCACAACAGCCTTTGATCTAACTGACCATAATTTACTATTTGACAAAATAACCGAAATAGGTATTAGTGATGATGTAAAACATTGGTTTGTAGACTTTCTCACCAACAGTTCCTTCAAGGTAAAAGTAGATTCTACCACCTCTGAAACAGCTCCTCCTATGAAAGAGTCCCCCAAGATTCCACTAAAGTCCCTCTGTTATTTTACATACTTATCAAAAAATTCCCATTTGATCATCCTCAGATACCTCTAATTCTTTATGCAGATAACATGGCCATCTGCAGGTCAAACAAATCCCACTCTTGTATAATAAAATGATATCTCTATCCTATTAAGAGACAGTTTGTCAAAATCCACGGCCTCCCCACACCCAGATAACAAAGCTACCTTTGCAGAATTATTTACAGAATACTGTACAAACATGCAAATGGTTATGGTTGCCATAACTACCAGAAGTAAGCCCAGATCAAACACCAAAAACAAACCACAGTGGCAGAATCCTTATTTTAACAGGCTATATAACAAAAGAAAAAAATCATGGCCAAAATAAAAAAACAGCAACTCTCAAAGAGACAAGAGCTCTCCAATTCAACTAAACAAGAAATTAAGACATCTAATAAAGTCTAGCAAGACCAATTATGAAGTCAGGATAGTCTCTCAGGCCTTCTTCAGCTATGTCAGGAATCTTTAAGGTAATACTCAACAGTGTGCAGAACTGGAGGTAAATGGCACAAACTTCACTGACCAAGGTGACATAGCAAATCTACTGGCTGATAAATTTAGCTCTAACTTCACCCCCCCACTATCCTCTGGGAAATCCCTTCTAGCATATCCCCCTCCAGCTATCAACAGGAAGTATGTCCTGGAGGTGCTTGCTAAGGTCAAAAACAGCTTCAGTGGGCCCCCAACAATATCCCCAGTTACCTCCTACATAGCATAAAACATGACCTAGCAAGACTATTTGAGGTACTCTTCAACTACAGCCTCAAAATAGGTTACATTCCAGGTGAATGGAGGGCTGCAACGGTCATCCCTCTTCATAAGGGTAGACCACCATCTGACCCCAGAAACTACAAACCCATCAATCTGACAAGTCTAATATGCAAAGCCATGGAACGAATTATTATGGAAATGATCAGCAAGGACAATGGCAACTTAAAGACCCTAGACCCATCCCAGTTTGGCTTTGTTAAAGGAAGGTCTTGCTTACTTAACCTGGTAGACTTTTTCAAGAGGGTTACCATGGCTATGGATGAGGGGAAAACAGTACACACCACCTAATTCGACCTGGACAGGCATTCAGTGCAATATCCCACTCAGGTATTGTTGACAAACTCTCAGAACGAGGCATACATCCCTTCATATCAAGCTGGATTGCCAGCTGGCTCCAGATAGGATTCAAGAAGTCAGGTTCAGTGCGACCAGCTCCACCAACAGACCGGTCACCTGTGGAGTAACCCAGGGCTCTGTGTTGAGCCCGCTCCTGTCTGGCATCTACTTCTTGGAAATCAAGAATAATGTCAAAGGCCTCTAGCTTACCAAAGTCGCAGAAGACTGTAAATTGGGAGCTATCGTAGATTCTCCCCAGGACACTAACATTCTACAGGAGGGACTAACACAAACAAATGACTGGTTAGAAAGCCATAGATTAAAACTTAATGTGAAGAAATTCATTACAGTGCCCTTTGGGAAAGCGCCCAGCCAAGCTAATTACTTTATTGATAAAATACCCCTATGAGTTGACCTGACAGTTAGGGATCTGGGAACATATGTACGTAGTAATCTGACGTTCAACCAACACGTAGCCAAGATAATAAGAAAATCATTCTATGCTGCCCAGCTCATAAGCAAGGATATGGCATTCAAATTCAAGGAAGTAACAGTACCACTCTACTTGGCCCTTATCTGACCCATCACTGAGTACAATGTCCTCTTTGGCATGTATCTAGCCAGGCACTTGCAACTGTTGGAACGTCCTCAAATGTTCCTCACCAGAAGACTTCAGGGTATGAATACCCTGTCCTACACGGACCATATTAAGGTCCTACCTCTGTACTCGGGTCTCCTACAGATTGCTGAGAGGAGATCTATGTCTAGCATATAAGGCATCCTTGGATACAGCTCTAATGGCTGTCTTGCATATCCATAAGATAAACACCAAAAACACTGCAGCCAATGACCTGAATTTTGCCTGTGACATAAATAGAACCTGCTGGAGGGACCGATATGCATCTCAAAGGATCACTGAACTATGGAATAAGCTCCCCATCTACATGGAACAGAGTTCATCCCTGACCCTTTTTCAAAGATACCGTGATCACTGGATGGAAAATCACAAATTCACCCCCAGCCTGGCCCGCATGTCCCTAATGGACAGAAGTCGACAAAGTAAATTTATCCTCAATTAACATACCTCCACAAACACATATAACCCTTAGCCAACCCCACCATATATGCTTCCAAGGAATTCTGACAGAAACCTGGGTTGGGTTGCACAGCTAGACTTGTAAAGACCCCGGTGATCATTAGCATAGTAAGAACCTATCAACTCAGCTCCAAGATGACCTCCAAACCCTCAACCAGTGTCTTAATAGGCCAGAGATATATAGTCAATTCCTCGAAAACAAAAGCAATGGTATTTGGAACTAAACAAAAAATAGCCAAAGCACTCAGCTTCCTTAGAATTAAAAATGCTAACAATACCACCATAGAAACTACCACACCCTTCATATACCCTGGAATTTGGCTAGACCAATCTCCTCACTTTCAACTGCATATTCAAAACACATGCAAAAAAAGGTCAACACACCACTGTTCTGAGCGAACAAACTATCACCTCTCCTGTCCAAGCCAGTAAAAGCTGCCATAGGCAAAGGCATACTCTTATCTCAACTTGAATATGGAATACCCATTACATCTACAACCTCACAGAAAAATGCCACCACCTTACAAATCATCTTCAGTAAAATCTGCCGGTTCATTACTAACTACCCCAATACTGAAGACCACTGCCTAATTCTCGCCAAAGCTAAATGGATCCTTGTACATTTGACAGCCAACCTCCTACTAGGATTGTTAATTCAAAAAGCCCTTTCTCCAGAGACATCATCCCTCTCACTCAAACTTTTCACCAAAACCCCCACATATTATATCAGTGGTATCTCTCAATCTCAACCCATCCTACTAACTCCAAAAAGTAAACTTTACTGCACTGACCATGCAATCTCCATCCTCTCTCAATCAGAAATGTCCAAAAGTACTCAGACTTCATACAACAGCTCAAGGAACACCTCTTAACCCATGCAAAGTGCAGCTGCACTCACTCAGGTCATGTTACACGAACACTGCAGTTCTCTCACACACCCCTTTATCCCTATATCATCCTTCCTGATCTCATTTTTTCATCCCCTTACTTACTGCCTCTCATTCATCCTACTATCTTTTCTCTTTGCATCTCTCTCTCTCTTACTTCTCCTTTCTATCCCTCTTCCCTGTGCATGCCTCTCTCACCTCTTCTCTTCCTTCTCCCCATGGTATTCTTTCTTGCAACTATTCTCACTTGCTTTTTCTAATGTCTTCATACCTCTCTATATAATGATATGCTGCTATCCCTGTAGTATAAACCATCTCAGTCATTATGGCTACATCATATCCATAAAATTCTGATAAGCAAATTTCTATTTTTTTCATCCATGTTTTGACATTGTAAACTATTTCTTGAACTAAATGTTGTAGCGCACACTTGAATCTGTAAACATGTATACATATTTGCCTTTGGCATATCCTTGTATCTGTAAATATGTTTTACTTCTTATGTGATCCTATTCACCCAAGCTGTGCCTGCAAACGGTTCACTGAGATCAGTGCAATACCCCGGTAAACAAGTAAATAAATAATAAGTACCTAAATTAAAGGAAAATGGCCAAAATTAATTTCTTGGAAGCAGCTAAAGTGCTTAAATTAGCAACACAACTTAAAGAATTGAACAAAATGCACCAGAATCAGTATACCTTTCCATGCAATAAAGCAGGCACATGAGTCTCTTGTATATGAATTCACATTCAAATGCTGGTCCAGTTTGTGTTTCTGCACCTTTAACTAAAGTGACTGACAGTTCCCAGCCAGAAAGCCAGTAAGGACTTACAAACTGGAAACAGCAGCAATGGAACACCAAGAGGAAAAGGCAACAAGGCTATTAAAACAAGCAAAACCAAACCACACACAGTCAAAATCAAAATAATCCACTTAATTACTATTGGTAATAAAATGGGCACACACCCCTACAACTGACTCCTTCAGACAATTACTTATTTTACAAAAAAGGGAGGTGGACTGCCTGGCTCTTTTTCGTTCACAACTTAATTGCACAAACTACATCCTCTTCATTTAAAGTTAACCATCCCATACACAATCCTCCATCACCATATCCCACTACATTTAACACTGCTGTTCCCTTAGTTATTATCACCTGATATATATATATATATATATATATATATATATAATGTGTGTGTGTGTGTGTGTGAGTGTGTAAGAATATACTTATAATCCAATAAAAATCTGCTCTGACACCAGCCCAAACATCTCTATAAACGTACTAGTCATGCTCCTACGACTTCTTTGAGGTATCAAGGCTAACCTAGGCCTGTCTCCACTCTCCTGCATCTTACTTAACACATTAAGTATAAGAAACAAAACAGACTACATAATGCTTTCATTGCTTTAAATAAACTTGAGTTAGTGAGTATTACAGATTCAAGGGTTAAGGCCAACAATCCATCACTTTATTTTTTAAACATCTTTATTAAATTATCTCTTAAGACATAGGCAAACGTACATTAACAGAAAAGAAAAAAAATGTTAACATTTTTTTACATATATTTTTTTCTTTCTTTGTAGTGATCATCAGTCAAACATTACATAAATTGCTGAATTTCTGCCTTCTCTTAAACCTCACTCTTCCTGAACATTATTCTGCATGCATTGTTCCCACAACTTCCATTTATTTCTACCTAATTTGCTCCTTCCCTTTTCCAGTTCATTTATCTCTGTTATAATATTCAACACTTCAAATACACTTGGTTTAGACTTTGATTTTCAATTTTCTAGTAACTGCTTTTTTGACAGCCAACAGGATTAAACTTAATAAGGCCTTGCTATGTCTAAGCAATTCAGATCCTGCATCCCAGCTCAAAAGAATCATTTCCTTAGTTACAGCCATTTGTTCACCCAATATTCCTGATAAGAGTACTCTAGGGAATTTTTAAAATTTGCTAACTCATTACACTCAGAAAACGTACGTTACCAGTTACCTTCTTCCCCATTACACCTCCAACATTTGCTTCTTACTTGAAGAAAACATTTTTTGAAGTCTACTTCGAAGTACCTATGCAGGCACTTTCAAGAAAAGATCCTAAACCTTCTGGACTTTGTTGTATACTTGGGAGCCATACATATGTCCAGCCATTGTTCTCTTTTAAATTGCTTTTCCAGTCTCTCTTCCCAATCTTTTCTAACCTCTTCTAATTGATCCTTACCATTATAATGCAATATTTATTTGTATACCCTACAAATTATCCTCTTTTTAAAGCAACTTCTGTTCTAGATTCAAGGAAAAACTCTACCAGAACAGGCTGTCACATAAGATTCCACTATCACTTTCTCTTTGCCTATAGTCCGATATCAAGCCCTGCTAGGGAAGGAAGTATCTATCTATCTAGCCTGCAGTCCAAATTACTTTTTGGCCTCAAACAATTCTATTACCTTTCCTTCTCCAGTTATTTGCTCCTGATAACTTGGTTCTTTTGCCACTTTTTATCAGCAAGTTTTAGCTCCCCTCTTGCCTATTTTCTGTACTCCTACTTGCAGTCATTCTTATTAGCAAAGTATCCTTTCTCCATTTTCAAACTGGCTTTGTTCTTGGAATACTTTTTGCTACATTACTCTCCTTAATGATTTGCATCCAAAATCCCTCTCTCTCTCTCTTCTTGAACTCTCCTTTCTCCCACTTCATCATCCCTTTCCATTTTGAATTACAGCTTTCTGCTTGTGTTAAGTGACTTTTTGGCCTCACTGTGTGTTAACTGGGTTAACTGTGTAGCTCTAAAATATCCCTTCAAATGAGGATCCTACTTAACTCTTGCACTCTTCCCCTCCTAGATAAATTCCTTCAGCTCTTTATTCATCACGGTCTACAACTTCTCTGGTTAATAAAAATAAGCCCCACCCAAATGCAACACTAAAGGGACTAAAAATATTTTCACTGCATGTATCTTACTATCCATATCCATAAGCAAGAGTTTCCAGTTTCTCAATTTTTGTATTATCTTTTGTTATTATCTCTTCCCACATATTCTTAGCTGCCATAACAGAAGTCTTTTAATCCATACTCCTAAATGCTTCATCATACCATGTCCGCATAAACATAAGTACTGCTGAACCAATTTGTGTGAGGGTACATAATTTACGGCTATAGCCCTTGTTTTATCTTCATTAAATTCATATCCTAATAAGACTTGGTACAAAACAATATCATCTGCAAATAAAGCCAACTTTTCTTGATTACCATACCAATTACATCCTTGCATTTCTGATTCCCTTACTTTACTTGCAAATGGATCTAAATATAAGGCTAACAACAAAGGAGAAAGACGACACACCCCTGCCCGATTTCTCTATTCAATCACAACTTATCAGAGAGGAACCCTTCCATTGTAATTCTTGCTGCAGATCCTTCATATATCCTCATAATTAACCTTACTACTGTAAAAGGGAATGCAAATGTTTCCTCTGCCCAACTAGTAAAATCCAAACTTACTCTGTTGAATGCTTTCCTCTGCATCAAGGCCCAACAACAGCAGTGGTATTTTCTATATTCTGCCTCCATGTAGATCAGCATTCTTCTATTAACACTGTCAGTGGTTTGCCTCCCCTCCAGAAAACCACAATGATCTATTTCTGTCAATTCTGACAACACCTGTGCCATTCCTTTAGCTAGTATAGACATAAACACGTTATAATCATGGTTTAAAATTGAAATGGGTCTATATGAAACTGGGTTTGATTGGTCTTTACAGTCTTCATGTAATACAGCCACCAAAACTTTCTTCCAAGATGTTGCTTCACCTCCTTTTGACAGACTTAAACAAAATATTCCAAATCTTCCTCCCTTCTAACTTCCAAACTTCCACAGGAATATGATCTGTTCCTGGGGAGTTTTCTGAAGACTGATTATATGTCACTGTTTTTACCTCATCACCTCCTATCTTAACTGTCAGTGACTAAGCCTTACCTACCTCTAACCTTGGGATAATAAATTCTTCCACAAATATTTTCATTTGCATTCTTTACTGATTTCCCATTTCTCTGCTTTATACAAATTTTCACAAAATTTCCAAAATATCTCTAATACCTCTGCAGGAATTCTGTTTTTTTTTTTTTTGTTATAGGCTCTGCAAGTTTGGCAACAAATCCGTCTACTTTCTATTGCCTAAGTCACTGTGTTAAACATTTTTTGTGCTCTGGAGTTATCAAAAATACTGCTTAATAGTAATATTTGAAACTTGTGCATATTATTTATATACTCCCTTATTTTCTCTTTATCACTATGCATTTCTGCCTATTCTTGTTCTGTGAGATTCACATTATTCTGCAATACTTAATCCTTTGTCAGCCCCCTCTAAGCAATTCCTATTATGTCTTAACCATATCTCTTTCTCTTTTATTTCAACACTATTTTTAAACTCCATTTTTATTTTATTATACTCACTAGCTATAACTTCTGAAGATATACCTTCCCTAATAACTTTCAAATAATTTCCATTACCATTCCTTAAATTCCAATCTTTTAACAGGTAGGTAGGAAAGGTGCCAGCATCTCATTTTTACTTCAATATCCTGCAATTTTGTCTGTGTTTTTAACTGTGCATGATCCAAAATAGTTACTGGATGTATATGGAAGCTTTCAATTAAATGCACATACTCTTGTGTGTGAAATATAATTTCTATCTAGTCTAGCCCTGTTATTATACCTTGGGAAATAATACCTAAATTATGTCATAGTTTCTACTACTGAATTCACAACTTCCATACCAAATATATTCATAATTGTTTTCAAAAATCTACTCTCTTTTGCTATTTTCCCTTGTAGGTTCCTGATGCATCCTCACTATTGCAAGTCAAGTTCTAGTCCATGTCTATGAGTAATATTCCCTGCTGAAAGCTATTTTTCCCAAAATGTTCTTAAGCCCCATAATAGCAGTTTTTGGTGGAATATAAACATGTCAGCATAATCTTCCTCCTTTGTCAGTAGTTCATTACTACCACAAATCTACCACTATTATTTTTTTATTCTTCTATCATTATTGGAGCTTCTCCAACAATTAGTACAATTACTCCCAGTTTCCTTTGTCCCTCTTATTATGCTGAATATCCATCCTGAAAACCCTTCTTTATTAAATTCACATGCTCATTTCTTTTTAAATGTGTCTCCTGCAGCATTGCTATTTACACCTTGCATTTTTAAATATACTATAATACTCTTTCTTTTTCATCTATACCTGTAAGGCCATTTAGGTTCCAAGATAATATGGATAGTGAACTATTATGATAAAAAGCTAATGGTCCCATCTATTACATACAACAGTTTTTTGAATGTGTACTTCCAATGCTCTTGTTAAATACACACACACACACACACGCTGATGTTTGGCAGGCTGAGCTTTTATACAGTTGCTTTTCTTATCTCTATTTATAGCTATGTCACATTTCTCAACACTTTTTGTTTTAATGAAAGCTCTTAAACACCCTCAAACAAAAAAAAAAAAAACAAATACATTTTCAAAACATCCCATCTCCTATTAACTTAGAACAAACGTACACAACTATGTGCATCTTCAAAATGTGAAGTTTAACCCCCCCCCCTGATAGGAACAACTGCCACAAATTGACAGCTGCACTGCCTAAGTGCATGCTACACCCTATATTCTCACTTACACTGCCTGTTCTTTTATCTCTATTCCCCTCCCAGATGTAAAAATACAGCTTGCAAGCTTTCAGAAAACTAACTTTTAACCTAAGAAAAATGCAATTGCCATCTTTAAATAACTAAACTGCACACTGTTCTATTAATGCAGCAAAATATTAAGGCTGCTAGGGAGACTGCCATCTCTTTTACGTACCTCCTATAATTTCAAACGTTTTCATTTACCTGTCATTGTACCTTTAAATTTTCCATTTCCCTTAGCACAGAATATTCAGAACTCTCAAGATTAATTGCTTGCACCTGCAGACAGTTCATCTCCATTTAAAAGTAGCCAGCAATCAATCTTTGTAAATTTCTCTCAGAACAGAATGTGCAATTACAACTGAACATTTGCTAATGAAAAAACAGGCCAATATCTTTGCAAATGTAGAAACTTATTTTTCACGACTTCATCATTTTGTCTTATTTCTCAAGCGTACTTGCTTACAAAAAATACCTGTTTATAAGTCTAGGGCATTAATCTACACATTCACCACTGTAAAAATAGGAGATAATACCTTAAAACTAAATATGTTGTTGTGTCTTTCGGCTTTTCCCGGTTAGGGGTCGCCACAGGGGAACTCCGGTCCGCTAATGATTGGCAGCAGATTTTTTTTTACGTGCCGAGTTGCCAGCTCTGATGCACAACCTTCAGCGAAGGTACGCCCATTCACGCATGTCTCCACACAGAAGACGCTCTAGCTGAGAATCGAACAGGACAACGTCTTACTGTGAGGCGACAACGCTACCGCAGCACCTCCACCGCAGTGTAATACCTTAAATTAAAACTAAATAAAATATAATATAATATAATATAATATATTGGAGCACCTTTAGACACCACCCCACTCCAGCAGACCAAGATCACAGCGCATTAACATTAAACTTGCTTTTGTCCAGCTTTTCTTCTCATTACACTGTAAAGTGTGCACTTCTCACAACTAAAAAAGTACTTGTTCACTTTAACAAATATACCAGGCACTGAAAAGATCCCCCCATCACACACATTTAAAATACCCCTTGACTAAACACTAGAAAAAACTGCTTTTGCTATATATAACATGTTGTTTATATCATGAAAAGATTTATACAAATACAAAAATTGTTTTACTTACAGTATTTTCCCTTTTAGTGTCCTTCTAATCCATGCTGTCTTGGATAATTTTGTATTCCTCCTTAGCTTGTTCTGCACACAAAAATTTATTTGATTCTCCAGGAAAAAAGATATTCTGAAGACGGCTAGATACAGCAGCTTGATTCTTACACCAGCGTCCCAACATTCCAGGATTGCTGGGATAAATTTACTTCTCTTCTGCCTGGTGTACAATGAATAATCATTTTCCACAAACACTTTGCTGCCTCCAACTTTTAATTAATTTCCCTTCTGCAACATTTTCTTGACTAGTCTCATACTCAGCCTTTTCCTTATTTCAACCTACAATTTTGCAGTTATATCAGTTTATCTCAACAGCTAGTTAAAATGTCTTCTATTATTCCAGCTGTTCATAGGTACATAGGCTGCTACTAGGCTATTGGCCCTAGGGCCTATACAAGCCTAGCCATAACAATTCCCTGGCTATTTCTTCCCACAGTATTTACTTCCCTGGAACCCTGTCTAGCAGGGTGACTGATGTGATCCCCGGGATGAATTTCCTATCTCTCATCTAATCATCAAGGTTCCTTTGGAAGAGGGCCAAAGAGGCACTCTGCTTGACATGCATGGGCAGTCTATTCCAGAGTCTGGGAAGTCTCTGGGTCAGAAACCTATCCCTCCACCATGTTTTGTTCATTGTGATGACAAGGTTTAGACCCCTGGAGCATGTGTCTGAGGGATTGGGAATTCTTTAACTGTAGCATGTCCAACAGCTCTGGGTTTGACATGGCCTTGTATGTTAAGGAAAGATCGCCTCTGAGTAGACTATATGCGACAGAGTATAGGTGGAGTTTTTTTTTTAGACGGTCGGCATAGGGCATCTGCTTTAGGCCTGTGATTCTTTTAGTGAGGTATTTCTGCAGCCTTTCCAGTTGTTGCAGATGTCTTGAGAGGTACATACCAAATGGGGCGTTGTATTCTACAATGGGTCTAATGAGGGATGAGTACAGTGGGACAATGACCTCATTTTTTCTGGATGAAAAGCCCTTAGAGATGAGGTGTGCCACACAGAAGAATTTCCTGACTGTTGTGGCAATGTGGTTATCGAAGGTGAGACCACTGTCCACCTGTGTCCCTAAGTCTCTTATCACACTTTTGGTGTTTAGTGTACTGCCACCTAAGTGGTAATCCACAGGTACATGTTTTTTCCCAAAGGAGATAACTATGCATTTCTTGGCAATGAGCTTGAGCCCATGGCTCTGGCACCAAGCATCTGTTTCTATAAGGCCTTTTTGTAGAATATCCACAACATTTGGGGATTCAGTAATGGCTCCCAGTTTGCAGTCATCTGCGAACTTTGTTAGCCAGAGTACCTTAGTGTTGGCCTGTACTTCAGAGAAGTAGATGCCAAACAAGAGCAGTCCCAGGACTGAACCCTGAGGTACTCGACTTGTCTGGAGCTGGATTTGGAGTTGGCTACTTTTACAGTGTGGGTTCTGTCAGTAAGCCAGTTGGCAACCCATAGTGACGGAGGGATTAATGCCCAGCTTACTAAGTTTATTTATGATACCAGAGTGGGGGATGGTGTTGAAGGCCTTGGTGAGGTCCAGATTGGCTGTGTGCACCACCTTACCCTTGCCCACGGCTCTGGAGACTGATTCGAAGAAGTCAATCAGGTTCAGGGAGACAAGATTGGCCCTTCACAAACCCAAACTGCGTGGGGCCCAGTGTTTGAAAGTTGTCAATGTCTTTGTTTATAAGTTCCACAATAATACATTCCATGGCCTTACAGATCAGGCTCGTCAGACTGATGGTGCGGTAGTTCTCGGGATCCAAGGTCGATCCTCCCTTGTAGAGTGGGATAACTGTAGCTGTGTGCCACTCAGTGGGCATGAAGCCTGAGGTGAGGCTATGATTAAACATGACACTTTGGTGAGGTACCAGTTCATTTTGTAGTTCATGTAGTACACAGCCTGGGATGTTGTCTGGTCCCATGGAAGTTGTATTCTTAGCTTTGGAGAGTGTGTTTTTAACCTGTGTGGCTGTTATTGCTGGAATTTGGCAATCTTTCAGCATTTAGATGGGCCCTTTAGGGGGTGAAGTTTGCACTGAATCGATCTGCCAGGATATTGGCAATATCCTTGGGATCAGTATATTTAATGCCATTCTGTTGTAGCTCAGAGTAGATCTGAGCATTGCCATTTAGATTCTTGACATAGCTATAGAATGCCTTGTGGTTGTCTTTGGAATCTTTGGCAATTTTATTTTTGTAACTAGCTTTGGAGGATTTTATGAGGGATCTCAGCGTCTTACTGAGGCTGGTAAGGGAGTTTTTCGCATCCTAGGATTTTCCTCTTTTCTGCAACAGTTTCTTCCTTTTGCTGTAAAGTTTGTTTATGGCAAGGGACCACAAAATTGATTTCCTTTTCTTGGAGGAGAGCATCTTGGTCCTACTGGGGATGGCACAATTCATGCACGAATGGATGTTCTCGTACAGTGCCTTAGTGTAGGATTCAGCAGTCGAACTTTCAGTTCCCATCTGCATGGGTGTCATGAAGTTTGTCACTTCTGACTTGAGTAGCATGAAGTTGGCTTTGGAGAAGTTTTTTATGGAGGTTTCCTTACTGGGGGGTGGGGATGTCAAGGGTGATTAGCTTATGGTCAGACCTGACCAACGAAGGGGTGTGGAGCATCGATTTCCTATGTTGGTAATGACCAAGTCTAGGATATTGGAGCCCCTGGTGGGGCTAAGGATTAGTTGATCCAGGGATTTGGAATTTATGAAGTCCAAGAACCGTTGGGCAAAGGTGTTGGTACATGAGTAGTTTTCCCAGTTAATGGCAGGGTAGTTGAAATCACCCAGTATTAGGGTGTTTGGTTGTATCTTAATATTTTCCAGTATGTTTAGAAAGGTGTAGTGAGAATCTTGGGGCATGGTGGGGGATCTGTAGCAAGCTACAATTTGGATTGCAGTCTTACCTAATGTTAGTTGCACCTAGAGAATTTCAGACGCATTGTGTTGGGCAGCTAAGCTGGTGTTGTGAATATTCTTGGTGAATATGGACACTCCTCCACCTTTAGTGTTTCGGTCCTGGTTTGGTGGCTGAAATGTGTGGTAAGAGTTGCAGCCTAGTATTGCAGGGGTGCTCTCTGGAGCCTTGAACCAGGTCTCCGTTGCCGCACAGATATCGATGTTCTCCATGTTTAGGAGTGCCTTGAGAGAGTGCATTTTGAGGTTTAGACTTCTAGCATTGAGTAGCATTACCTTCAGATTTTGCATGTTGTACCTATTTGTTGTTTGACTTGGTATACTCCTTCAATATTTCATTTATTTTAATCACCACTAAGTACATCTGATTTATTTTTCCTCTAAATTATTGGAAGGCATCTCTTGAACCACAGCTGAAGCTTGAACTACTTTTTGCCGACGAGCTGCAGTTTTCTTCCCAGTCAGTATTTTCTTCATCACCTTTTCTGGTTGATTTTCTTTCAGGTTCTCTAAACTTCTTCTTTGCTAGCATCTATAAAGTGTACTAACTAGACAGAAACCAAATTTTACTAAAGCTAGTAATATCACTGGATCTTAGTTCTTATTTTCTTTTTTCACACGAGGAGAGATTAATTAATTAATTAATTAATTAATTAATTAATTAATTAATTAATTAATAAATATTTGTTGACCGGGAGTGTCCGACTGGATGTAGGTCCATTTTCAGCGGAGGCCCGGGGAGAAAAGCTCCCCAGTTAAAATAAACAGACAGTAGTTACATTGGATTACATAGCGATTAACAATTTACATAGCAATTACTTACAACATATTTACAGATGAAGAACATAGTACATCAGTAGACAACTAGAATCTTTATCTGTGAAGTACATAACAGACATTAACAAATGTTACAAGAAGAAGTTCCTGCTGTATAATAAGTACTGGCTTATGAGTATCTGAGCTTGCTATAATCAAGGTAGTTAGTGGAGTGGAAAGAAAGGTAGAGTTTGGATGGGGTGGATGATATTAGAGTGGGAGTTGCAAGGGCATAGCCAGCATGTTTTAGGTGCACTTTTAGTAAAGTTTTGAAGTGGGTGCATGATGGTATGGAGGTAATTGTGGGTGGGAGGGAGTTCCATAATTTGGCTATGGTGCAAGAGAATAGTGCTTCACCAGCAGAGTTATTGGCTTTAGTGATCTGCAAGTGATTTTTGCTGCTGGATCTTAGTGGTCTGGTGGTGCGATAGGGTTGGAGTAGATTCTGGAGGGATGGGATATTTAGTGGATGGTTTACTAGTTTGTGGGCGAGTGACAGCTGATACCATTGAAGGAGGTGAGGGAGTTCAAGCTAGCCCAGTTCAGAAAGTGAGAGACAGTGGTGACTACGGTAGGATGGCCCTGTGGCGAAGTTGGCGATTTTGTTGTAGCAGGTCTGTAGCTTGTTTAGATCGCATTGCCTTAGGTTGGTATATATTGAAGAGGCATAAAGTAGGGTGGAGATAAGGTGGGAATTTGCTATTGAAATCTTTGCTGCTTTAGTGAGAAGTTGCTTATTTCTGTATAGCGCTCCTAGTTTTTTGTGGACTTTTTTTTATGGTTATGGATATGTGAATGTCAAATTTTAGTTTATTGTCTATTTCCACTGCTAGAAATTTGGTGTGTTCAGTTAGGTATATAGTGGTGTTGTCTTTTGCTGTGATGTTAAAGTGAGAGTTGTTAGGAGTATGTTTGGTGGGTTGGAAGATGAGTAGTTTAGTTTTGTTTGGGTTGAGTATTAACTGGGCATCGGATTACCAGGTTTCAACAGAGGAAAAGGCTTCCTGTGTGACTTTTTGCAGTTTGGGTAGGGAATGGGCTGAGCAGATGATGGTTGAGTCATCTGAGTATTGTATGAGTGTGCCATGTTTGGTGGCAGAGGCTAGATTATTGGTGAAAACAGAGAAGAGTAGGGGTCCAAGGATGGATCCTTGGGGAACCCCTATGGAGACAGGTAGTTGGGGAGATATGTCATTCTGCCATACAACAGATTGTTGGAGGTCAGACAGGTAACTGAAACCAGTTGGTGATTGTGAGAAGGATAGGTTATTGAGGACAGATAAGTTGTTTGTGTGGGACCATGTCAAATGCTTTAGATAGGTCTAGGAAAGTAGCAGAGGAGAGATAGCCATTGTTTTTATGCTGAAGGATAGTGTTAGTAAAGGAGAGTAAGGCAGTGGTGGTGCTATGGTTTGGTCAGAAACCATGCTGCGTATTGGAAAGGAGGTTGTTAGTAAGGAGGTAGTCTGAGACCTGCGAGTGTATGCATCTCTCTAGTATTTTGGAGAGTGGAGAGAGAGAGTAGCTATGGGGCAGTAACTGGTTAGTTCTGTGGAGGGTCCACCTTTGTGGAGGGGAATTATATGTGATACTTTCCACAGTGTGGGAACGTAACTTTCTGACAGAGATCGGTTAATCAAGATGGATACTAGGTAGGCCAGAGCAACAGCTGCGATTTTTAGGTATTCACTTGGGAGGTTGTCTGCTGCTAATCTGGTGGGCTTAAGTTTAGTTAAGAGTTTTTTTATGTTGGAGGTAGGTACAGGAGAAAAAGAGAATGCAGTGGGGAGATTACTAGTTGAAGGTGTGGGTTGGAGGGGAGGGGGTTGTGTTGTTTAGCTAGTGATAGTATAGTTTGTGTGAAGTGTGTGTTGAATGAGGTAGCAATATTTTCTGAGGAGTTTGGGATGTTAGGAGGAGGGGTACTGACTTTACCTGGGTGGAGGATGGAGTTTATGGAGGACCAGAATTGTTTGGGGCTGTGTTGGGAGGAGTCTAGGGCAGACTGGTAGTATTGGAATTTATCCTGTTTTATTAGCTTTTTGACTCTATTGCGTAGTTCTAGGAATTTCTGTCTAGTTGAGGGGTTTTTGGTTTTGCGCCAGTGCTCCCAGGCTTTATCCCTGTTTTTCATTTCTGACTTAGTGGTTTTCTGTAGCCATGGGGAGGGTTGTGCTTTGATTGTGGAAAGTCTTATGAGGGCATGGTAATTAAGGATGCTCAGGAAGGTAGTATTAAAAAATTCAACTGCGTCATCAAGACTGAGGTACTTTAGAGGATACCAGTTACATTCTTTGAGGGATGAGATGAATGAGAGTGGGTTAAAGTTTAGTTTTTTATGTATTTGACTGTTGATGACAGGTTTAGCTTGGTATAGGTATTTTTTGAGTAGGAATGTTGGGGAGTGATCACTGAGGCTATCTGATAAGCAGCCTGTTATATATGACTGGGGGCTCTTACTGACTAGTATCCAGTCCAGGGTAGTGTGCTTGCTGGAGTTTTTATTTATCCTGGTTGGCGACTGGACTAGTTGGGTGAAGCCATGAAAGTTTACATGATGGGTTGGATGGTTGCCAGAACAAGATTGCCAGTCAATATTGAAATCACCTAAAATTATAGTTTCTTGGGGGAGATGGTGGGTAGACCAGCTGAGGAGGTTTTCTAGTGGAGGGATGTTTTGGCCAGGTGGGAAGTAGCATCCAAGTATGTTGATGGTTTTGTTTTGGTTTATTTTGAGGTTGGTATATATTATTTCTTCATTGCCTATTTGTGGAGTTGATGATTTTAAGATCTGGATGTTTAGATGCTGTTTAAATATTATAGCTACACCGCATCCTTTCTTGTTTAGCCAGTCTACTCTTAGTATGCCATAACCTGTAGGGAGTATTTGCTCACTGATAATGTGAGGTTTTAGCCAGGTTTCTGTCAGGATGACTATATCTGGGGAGTACAAGTCTATGGTGGCATGGAGTTCATGGACTTTGTTGGATATACTTCTAATATTTAGGCTTAGTAGAAGGAAGTCACTTGGCTTTCTATTGGCTGTAATATGGGAGAAGTTGTGGGTTCTAGTCTGATTATGAGGACTGGGGTTGGAGATGGTAGGGTCAGGGTTGGGGTGGATATCTCCACTTAGGGCTAGTTTAGATACGCATGAGGTTATTAGTTTTCTCAGTTTTTGAATGTGTTTGTTTATAAGGGAAACTTTATGATTGTGCTCTTTGGGTAATAGGTATGGTGGGAGGGTTACTGTGTTAAGTTGTAGGGATGCTTTATGTTTGAGTAATATAGTTGGTAGAATATGTGGGGGGTGTATAGGGATGTTTCTTGAGTTGGTGGGAGGGGAGCTGAGTGAGAGTGAGACATGAGTGGTGGTGTGAGTAGTAGTACAGTGGTAGTGGTTGGGTGGGGGAATGATGGAGCTTTGTTAGGATGTAAGATATGCAAGGAGAGTGCATGCAGTGAGCATAGGAACGGTATGCTTGTACATGTTAGTTCAGTAGGTGTGATAGTAGTGGGAAGATGGAGGAGGTAGTGTTGGGTTAGCGCTGTAGTTGGCTACTGGAAAGATGGGAGGGGTTTGTGAGTGTAAAGGTGGGACCACTGTGGGCGGAGGGAATGGGGGGCAGGTGGGGGAGCAAAGTGGGTAGAGACCCTGTTAGTTGCTCTTATGAGGGGGCTGGAAACAATCAGGTAACAGAGTTAACTGATAAATGAAAATATGATAGTGACAAAGGGTGGTTGTAGTTGTAAAAATGGTGCCTGCCACAGGTAATATTTATTAACTTTGGGATTGCCTTAAGGTAATAAACAGGGAAGGGGGAGGGGAGAACAAGGGTGTGAGCAGGCAGTTCTTTGTACTGCTGCCAATGAGCCAAAGCAAAGACAAGTTTGTGTTTAAGAAACAATCACAATTGACCAAGGACTGCTCTGAAAATGTAAGTCATTTCTTAACCATTTCTCAGGTGGAAAAACAGGATAGCCTTATATCAGTAGGCTACTGTGGTCTCAGTTTAAATTAACAAACACAGTATTGATCAGTTATGGATACTATTTGCTAATAGAAGGGAATAAGAGAGAAAGTCGAAGATGAGTGTGTGCGTGTGTGTGTGTGTGGGGAGGGCTGCTTACAAGCCAAAGCAGAGTGCTCTCCAGGGGAAAATGAATATTGGCTCAAACAGGTAGACACATACTCAAAGTTAACTTTAGCTGTTTGCAGACAGTTCAGACCCGGACTGCGCTTTTCTTATAAGAATGATAAAGGTGGTATCGCATTTGAATACTTAAGAGTGGTGTTAGGTCTAGAAAAAAAGAGTACAGAGAGGAGTAAGCACTTTGAGATGGTAAAGATATATTAGAAAGATTACAAAAAACAAACTGAGCAAATAGCTACTGTATATGCGGGAAAATATCTTGAACCAACTCTGTAGCAGAGTGGATTGTAGTTGTAAAAATGTAAAAATTAGGGCTGTTGTTCAGTGTGCAGGCATCTTGGAAATGCCAATAATCCATCCTTACACCATTTCTTCCCTGGTTACAACTACTTTTTTGACCCCACACCACACTCAAGACGGGGGGTTGGAATTCTTTTTCTGCTCAAATCACATTTATACGTTCATCTACCCACAAAAGGAAACACTAACACAGATATGTCATCTAAATGGCTACTCCTACCCATTCCCTCCTCCAAAAATACTGTACTAAATCTAACTTTAGCATATCTACCACTTCCCAAGCTAAATAACCTACTAAGTGAAATCACTTCCTCAACAAATAACATCAACATTTCATAATACTGGGATACTTCAAGCTCATCTTGCTCAGTACTATTTCCATTATCCTCTATATCCTCTATATTCTTCTCATACAATTCATCCTCACTCAGCTCACAACTCACAGTTCTAAACCTAAGCTGAACATGTCTCATTACTCACTCCTAGATCTCATATTAACTATCAAACCTTACCTGATGTCAAACATCACCATCAACCCACCATCCTTCCAGTGACCACTTGCCATATCAGGGCTCTAAATCCACCACCCATATGTAAATATGGCTCAAACCTCATATCTTTCTGTAACATATTACTGCCTAACATTAACAAAAGTACAGTTTTGTACCTACCATAAATGTAGATGTTCGAAGATCCACATTGCTGCAGTCCTAACACTTGGGTAGTCCGCTGTCCCAGTCGGCCCGAATACCAAAGTATAAGGCTGACGTCGGTCAAGGCGCATTTGACTGACATCAGGACGTCAGGGTACAAATGCGCATGACCGACGTCATATCCTCAGTCTTTTCTTGCCCCAGATGTCACAAGACCCTAAAAAGATAAGGCCAAAACCAAAAATCACCAAACACCCCTGTACCTAATATATGTACAATATATACAAATTTTCAAAAATAGAACCCCACCCACACAACCACCCCTAAACACAGAGGGGAAAGAGGGAGGGTAAATTGGACTGCAGCAATGTGGATCTTGAACATCTACATTTATGGTAGGTACAAAACTGTACTATGTTCTTCATCTCACATTGCTGCAGTCCTAACACTTGGGTAGAATCCCAAAGCAGAGGTAAGGGAGGATGGCTAAACTATAATGAAGCAGGAGCTGCCAAAATGCCCTGCAACACAGCAGTGGCAAAACCAGCCCTGGATTTAGAATAGAGAGGAAGGTGGTAATGCTTGGAGAAAGTATGCACTGAACTCCAAGTAGCTGCCTCCAAAATATCCTTAGTTGCCACCCCCTTAGAAATGCTGTTGAAGTGGCAGTAGCCCTCGTGGAATGAGGCCTAATCCCAGCTGGAATCTCCTTGCCATGATGGGAATAACAGAATGCAATGCAAAACCCAATCCCACTTAGATATAGTTTGTTTTGACACAGGCTTGCCCTGGGAACTCAAAGCAAAAGAAACAAACAACTGATTTTGCTGCTGGATCTTAGTGGTCTGGTGGTGCGATAGGGTTGGAGTAGATTCTGGAGGAATGGGACATTTAGTGGATGGTTTACTAGTTTGTGGGCGAGTGACAGCTGATACCATTGAAGGAGGTGAGGGAGTTCAAGCTAGCCCAGTTCAGAAAGTGAGAGACAGTGGTGACTACGGTAGGATGGCCCCATGGTTGGCGATTAGCGTTTGTTGTAGCAGGTCTGTAGCTTGTTTTAGATCGCATTGCCTTAGGTTGGTATATATTGAAGAGGCATAAAGTAGGGTGGAGATAAGGTGGGAATTTGCTATTGAAATCTTTGCTGCTTTAGTGAGAAGTTGCTTATTTCTGTATAGCGCCCTAGTTTTTGTGGACTTTTTTTATGGTTATGGATATGTGAATGTCAAATTTTAGTTTATTGTCTATTTCACTCCTAGAAATTTGGTGTGTTCAGTTAGGTATATAGTGGTGTTGTCTTTTGCTGTGATGTTAAAGTGAGAGTTGTTATGAGTATGTTTGGTGGGTTGGAAGATGAGTAGTTTAGTTTTGTTTGGGTTGAGTATTAATTGGGCATCGGATTACCAGGTTTCAACAGAGGAAAAGGCTTCCTGTGTGACTTTTGCAGTTTGGGTAGGGAATGGGCTGAGCAGATGATGGTTGAGTCATCTGAGTATTGTATGAGTGTGCCAGTTTGGTGGCAGAGGCCAGATTATTGGTGAAAACAGAGAAGAGTAGGGGTCCAAGGATGATCCTTGGGGAACCCCTATGGAGACAGGTAGTTGGGGAGATATGTCATTCTGCCATACAACAGATTGTTGGAGGTCAGACAGGTAACTGAAACCAGTTGGTGATTGTGAGAAGGATAGGTTATTGAGGACAGATAAGTTGTTTGTGTGGGACCATGTCAAATGCTTTAGATAGGTCTAGGAAAGTAGCAGAGGAGAGATAGCCATTGTTTTTATGCTGAAGGATAGTGTTAGTAAAGGAGTAAGGCAGTGGTGGTGCTATGGTTTGGTCAGAAACCATGCTGCGTATTGGAAAGGAGGTTGTTAGTAAGGCGGTAGTCTGAGACCTGAGAGTGTATGCATCTCTCTAGTATTTTGGAGAGTGGAGAGAGAGAGTAGCTATGGGGCAGTAACTGGTTAGTTCTGTGGAGGGTCCACCTTTGTGGAGGGGAATTATATGTGATACTTTCCACAGTGTGGGAACGTAACTTTCTGACAGAGATCGGTTAATCAAGATGGATACTAGGTAGGCCAGAGCAACAGCTGCGATTTTTAGGTATTCACTTGGGAGGTTGTCTGCTGCTAATCTGGTGGGCTTAAGTTTAGTTAAGAGTTTTTTTATGTTGGAGGTAGGTACAGGAGAAAAGAGAATGCAGTGGGGAGATTACTAGTTGAAGGTGGGGTTGGAGGGTTGTGTTGTTTAGCTAGTGATAGTATGGTTTGTGTGAAGTGTGTGTTGAATGAGGCAGCAATATTTTCTGAGGAGTTTGGGATGTTAGGAGGAGGGTACTGACTTTACCTGGGTGGAGGATGGAGTTTATGGAGGACCAGGAATTGTTTGGGCTGTGTTGGGAGGAGTCTAGGGCAGACTGGTAGTATTGGAATTTATCCTGTTTTATTAGCTTTTTGACTCTATTAAGTAGTTCTAGGAATTTCTGTCTAGTTGAGGGGTTTTTGGTTTTATGCCAGTGCTCCCAGGCTTTATCCCTGTTTTCATTTCTGACTTAGTGGTTTTCTGTAGCCATGGGAGGTTGTGCTTTGATTGTGGAAAGTCTTATGAGGGCATGGTAATTAAGGATGCTCAGGAAGGTAGTATTAAAATCCAACTGCGTCATCAAGACTGAGGTACTTTAGAGGATACCAGTTACATTCTTTGAGGATGAGATGAATGAGAGTGGGTTAAAGTTTAGTTTTTATGTATTTGACTGTTGATGACAGGTTTAGCTTGGTATAGGTATTTTGAGTAGGAATGTTGGGGAGTGATCACTGAGGGCTATCTGATAAGCAGCCTGTTATATATGACTGGGGGCTCTTACTGACTAGTATCCAGTCCAGGGTAGTGTGCTTGCTGGAGTTTTTATTTATCCTGGTTGGCGACTGGACTAGTTGGGTGAAGCCATGAAAGTTTACATGATGGGTTGGATGGTTGCCAGAACAAGATTGCCAGTCAATATTGAAATCACCTAAAATTATAGTTTCTTGGGGAGATGGTGGGTAGACCAGCTGAGGAGGTTTCTAGTGGAGGGATGTTTTGGCCAGGTGGGAAGTAGCATCCAAGTACGTTGATGGTTTGTTTTGGTTTATTTTGAGGTTGGTATATATTATTTCTTCATTGCCTATTTGTGGAGTTGATGATTTTAAGATCTGGATGTTTAGATGCTGTTTAAATATTATAGCTACACCGCATCCTTTCTTGTTTAGCCAGTCTACTCTTAGTATGCCATAACCTGTAGGGAGTATTTGCTCACTGATAATGTGAGGTTTTAGCCAGGTTTCTGTCAGGATGACTATATCTGGGGAGTACAAGTCTATGGTGGCATGGAGTTCATGGACTTTGTTGATATACTTCTAATATTTAGGCTTAGTAGAAGGAAGTCACTTGGCTTTCTATTGGCTGTACATGGGAGTTGTGGGTTCTAGTCTGATTATGAGGACTGGGGTTGGAGATGGTAGGGCCAGGGTTGGGGTGGATATCTCCACTTAGGGCTAGTTTAGATAATGCATGAGGTTATTAGTTTTCTCAGTTTTTGAATGTGTTTGTTTATAAGGGACACTTTACGATTGTGCTCTTTGCGTAATAGGTATGGTGGGAGGGTTACTGTGTTAAGTTGTAGGGATGCTTTATGTTTGAGTAATATAGTTGGTAGAATATGTGGGGGGTGTATAGGGATGTTTCTTGAGTTGGTGGGAGGGGAGCTGAGTGAGAGTGAGACATGAGTGGTGGTGTGAGTAGTAGTACAGTGGTAGTGGTTGGGTGGGGGAATGATGGAGCTTTGGTAGGATGTAAGATATGCAAGGAGAGTGCATGCAGTGAGCATAGGAACGGTATGCTTGTACATGTTAGTTCAGTAGGTGTGATAGTAGTGGGAAGATGGAGGAGGTAGTGTTGGGTTAGCGCTGTAGTTGGCTACTGGAAAGATGGGAGGGGTTTGTGAGTGTAGTAAAGGTGGGACCACTGTGGGGCGGGAGGGAATAGGGGGCAGGTTGAGGAGCGAAGCGGGTAGAGACCCTGTTAGTTGCTCTTATGAGGGGGCTGGAAACAATCAGGTAACAGAGTTAACTGATAAATGAAAATATGATAGTGACAAAGGGTGGTTGTAGTTGTAAAAATGGTGCCTGCCACAGGTAATATTTATTAACTTTGGGATTGCCTTAAGGTAATAAACAGGGAAGGGGGAGGGGAGAACAAGGGTGTGAGCAGGCAGTTCTTTGTACTGCCGCCAATGAGCCAAAGCAAAGACAAGTTTGTGTTTAAGAAACAATCACAATTGACCAAGGACTGCTCTGAAAATGTAAGTCATTTCTTAACCATTTCTCAGGTGGAAAAACAGGATAGCCTTATATCAGTAGGCTACTGTGGTCTCAGTTTAAATTAACAAACACAGTATTGATCAGTTATGGATACTATTTGCTAATAGAAGGGAATAAGAGAGAAAGTCGAAGATGAGTGTGTGCGTGTGTGTGTGAGTGTGGGGAGGGCTGCTTACAAGCCAAAGCAGAGTGCTCTCCAGGGGAAAATGAATATTGGCTCAAACAGGTAGACACATACTCAAAGTTAACTTTAGCTGTTTGCAGACAGTTCAGACCCGGACTGCGCTTTTCTTATAAGAATGATAAAGGTGGTATCGCATTTGAATACTTAAGAGTGGTGTTAGGTCTAGAAAAAAAGAGTACAGAGAGGAGTAAGCACTTTGAGATGGTAAAGATATATTAGAAAGATTACAAAAAACAAACTGAGCAAATAGCTACTGTATATGCGGGAAAATATCTTGAACCAACTCTGTAGCAGAGTGGATTGTAGTTGTAAAAATGTAAAAATTAGGGCTGTTGTTCAGTGTGCAGGCATCTTGGAAATGCCAATAATCCATCCTTACACCATTTCTTCCCTGGTTACAACTACTTTTTTGACCCCACACCACACTCAAGACGGGGGGTTGGAATTCTTTTTCTGCTCAAATCACATTTATACGTTCATCTACCCACAAAAGGAAACACTAACACAGATATGTCATCTAAATGGCTACTCCTACCCATTCCCTCCTCCAAAAATACTGTACTAAATCTAACTTTAGCATATCTACCACTTCCCAAGCTAAATAACCTACTAAGTGAAATCACTTCCTCAACAAATAACATCAACATTTCATAATACTGGGATACTTCAAGCTCATCTTGCTCAGTACTATTTCCATTATCCTCTATATCCTCTATATTCTTCTCATACAATTCATCCTCACTCAGCTCACAACTCACAGTTCTAAACCTAAGCTGAACATGTCTCATTACTCACTCCTAGATCTCATATTAACTATCAAACCTTATCTGATGTCAAACATCACCATCAACCCACCATCCTTCCAGTGACCACTTGCCATATCAGGGCTCTAAATCCACCACCCATATGTAAATATGGCTCAAACCTCATATCTTTCTGTAACATATTACTGCATAACATTAACAAACTTAAATCCAACCTCTCCTCATAGGACTGGTCACCAATCCTGAATTTAACTGACTCTTGCACTGCTTACCACTATACTGTCTAACTAGCAAACTCCTGCTTCCTGGTAACCAAAGGACAATACAAACCAAAAACTATTAAACTACAAGCTTAAAGCTCTTCTACAACTGAAAGACAAGACATTACATTCCTGGAAAGCCCTTCCTACTACCCAACAGACAATGCTACACCTAACTATGCAACCATGCCAACCAAGCAATGCACTGTCATAAAAGTCACCTGATGAAACCATAACAAACCCCAGAAATAAAATTACCCAGAAATATCAAGAAATATGTCAGTTGTCTTCCAAAATGGAATAACCTTCCCCTCTATAAATTCTACAACCTCTCAGCTTTCTGCCTCTGATTTCCTTTGTCATTTCAGCAATCTTTCCATTCCTTACTCTAGTCAATTTCAAACTTCCTCTGTCACTCTCACCACCCCATCATATATGCCTCCTTTCTACTTCAGAACTATCACACCCAAGGAGATCCACCCTCACCTCAAAAAGATTAAACTGACAGCCCGCCCCCAGTACAGGCAGCCTTCACCCTTGGTTTATTTCTCACTGTAGAGACCACATCATCACACCACTGAAACATACTTACAACCTGTGTACTGCCATTATTATGCCTAGTATCTGAAAAAATTTCACTGTAAAAACATCTTCCAAAGAAATCCACTCCCTCTGACTTCTGGCCAATTCCTATCCTCACAACCCTATTAAGATTCTGGAATAATTATTTTGATTACAACTCATTCAGTACATTAACTAATACCACCTTCTTTCTCAAAAGCAACCATGCTTCTTATTTAGTAACATTACTTCCATAGCTATCTCAACATTGACTGCCAACATTCTTCTTGGAATTGACAAAGGCCTAATTACTGCAGGCATTTTTATTGACCTCACCAGTAGCTTTGATCTTGTTGATCACACAATTCTCCTAGACCATTTTACTGAAATAGGCATTAGCAATGATATACTTCCCTGGATCAGAAACTGTCTTTCTAACCGCCACTTCTCAGTGAATTTCAACTCATCAACCTCATTATCAAACCCACTGCACAAATGCATCCCCCAAGGATTTATTTTGGCACCCTTCTTCTTTTCCATCTTCATTAATGAACTCTCTCTCGTGACCTACCCCATCTTCCTCTCTTGTTTTATGCTAATAACACGGCCATTCTCTGCTCCAATCATTCTCTCGCTTCTCTTCAACTCTTAACTTCAGGTTGACTTGCATGCCCTTATTCAATGGATTAATGATAAAAACCATTATTGTTTATCTCCTCTAAAACAAAAACAATGATTTTTGGTAATAGGGCAAAGCTCACTCCTACCTAAACATGTCTACAAATTCTCAATCAACTGAACACTACTACTAAAAACATCACTACATTCAAACACCTAGGGATTTGATTGAACCCCTTACTACACTTCCATCTATACCTGGACTAAAAAAAATCAACTCTCTTCCATTCTGTGCTAAAAGGATCTCCCCCTTTTTTCCAGACCTTGTGGGAACACCATAAATAAAGGCAATTTAATGGATCAACTAAAATATTGTCTCCAATTGATTGTCTAAAAAAATGGATCCACCATTCAAACCATCTCAAAACTATATGCAGGTTCATCACTCCCCCCCCCAGACATGAACACCATAGCAAAACCATTAAAAAAGCTAAACTTGTGAAACAACATGCTGACTTTCTACTTCCCTCTCAGCTGTTTAATCTTATCAAAAATGAGACCTCCCTCCCCACTAACCTCCAAACTAATTGGGGATTCACTAAAATCCAGCATTAGAAGAAGTTTTAAACACACAGGCCCTCTCCTCCAACCCTCCCCCCAAAAGTACAGTTGTGTACCTACCATAAATGTAGATGTTCGAGTGTATTCACTGTTGCAGTCATTACACTTGGGTTATCCTGCTGGCAGGCTACCCGCAGTCGGCCTGAATTCCAAAGTCCTGGTCCGGCGTTGGTTGCTGTCGCCTCTTCCCTGACGTCAGTGCACCAGGGGTATAAAAGATGCAGCCAATGCTATTTTCTTCAGTTTTTCTTGCCCCAGATGTCAGGTGCCCCCAAAAGGGTAGGCTGAAAAACATTGCTTATAAAAGCATGCACTAAAAAAAGAAGTTATGTCCTTACCATAACGTTCCATGTGGAGTGTTCATCTCGCCTTTGTTCTTACACACGGGTTCGGAGCCGATCCTCGGCTCAGTTGGCCGCATCGCAAAGCTCTGCATCTCAGAGAAGCTCGAGACCAGCCCATATCCCACAATACTCCCTGCCATTACTCAGATCTAGTTTGCAAACAAACCAGACCAAAAATCCAACACCTCCGGTGCAAGAACTACACACACTCTCAGGCATTCAGAGACACTCTCTCACCATAGCAATAACTAAGGGTAGAAACATATACCCCATGATACATGGGACCATATACCCCGGAAGGGGTTAAGACAAGTCGATCAGAAGCTAATCCTACCCGTTCTTCCAAAACACGTGGGGAGGGGAAGGGAGGGAATGTAAGAACAAAGGCGAGATGAACACTCCACATGGAACGTTATGGTAAGGACATAACTTCTTTATGTGAGAGTGTTCAATCTCGCCGTTTGTTCTTACGCACGGGTAGCGTCCCTAGCTCCGTCATCCCGAATGACTTATGGAAGAACGTTCCTAAGCACAGTGGAACCAAAAGATGTCCTGTCTTTGGAGACTTTGTCCACTCTATAATGAGTGATGAAAGTATGTGGCTTAGACCACGTGGCTGCTGCACAAATCGTGTCCAAAGGCAAGCGAGCTGCATGAGCCAAAGAAGTGGAGACGGATCTGGTAGAATGGGCCTTAGGTTTGGTGGGTACGGACTGATTTGATTTAGAGTATACAAAGGCTATACAATCAGCAAGCCATTTAGATAATGTACGTTAGTAATTGCCATGCCCTTTTTATTGTCTGCAAACGTGACAAAGAGCTGATCTGTCTTCCTGTAAGCTTTAGTCCTATCAAGGTAAAATCTTAACTGTCTGTGAACATCCAACTTGTGCAGCATATACTCCAACTTGTTAGTATGGTTCTTGAAGAAGGTAGGGAGTTCTATGGATTGGTTAATATTTGTAACTGAACATACCTTTGGAAGGAAAGATGGGTTTGTACGCAAAGAGACTCTATCTGGATGGAATATCAAGTAAGGTGGTCTGACGGATAATGCTTGCAACTCTGACACTCTTCGAGCTGAAGTCACAAGGACGAGGAACAGTGTCTTCCATGATAAGAACTTTAGGAGGCAGGATGAAGCAGGTTCAAAGGGTGGCAACATGAGTTGCGACAGTAACAAATTTAAGCTTCATGGAAAGAAAGGTTTTCTGATGGGCGGTCTAAGATGGAAGGTTCCTTTCATAAAGGCCTTACAAAGTCTGTGAGACATAATGGGAGAACCCTCCTCACCAATATGGAAGTTCGATATGGCCGCCAACTGTACTCTTAGTGTGGAAGTAGAAGCTCCTTCGTGAAAGAGGATAGATAAGAATTTCAATACTTTATGTAGAGGAGCTACCAGGGGGTCTAAGTGTTGGCTAGACGCCCAGTACACAAAGCATTTCCACTTACTCCTGTAGAGTTTTGTAGTGGAAGCTTTATGAGAAGCAACCAGAATGTGTTGAACTGCTGGGGAAAGTAGATCAGACCTGGCTAGGCAGGGAAGCGGAGCAGCCAAGCTGCTAGTTTGAGGGACTGAAGAGACAGGTGAGGAACTCCCGACGAATGAGTCAGTAGATCTGGTACTGGGTCCAGAATCCATGGTTCCTCTGTTTGATAGGCTCGAAGAAAGGGGAACCATATCTGCCGAGGCCAGAATGGGGCTATGAGTATTATTGTCCTTTCCAGGTTCCTGGCTTTCTGTAGAAATCTGGGAATCAAGGGAGTAGGTGGAAATGCATATAGGAGACCCGGGGGCCAATCGTGTATCAGTGCGTCCCTGGGGACATCCCCCGGAGGGGGTAGAAGGGCAAAGTAGCTTCTGCATTTTGCATTCAACGGGGAAGCAAACAGATCGCAGCAAGGCTGGCCCCATTTGCAGATCATCTTTTCCATCTGTGGATTGAGGGACCACTCGTGAGGTAACAGGATGGCTCTGCTCAACCTGTCCGCAATGACGTTGGATGACCCCGGGATGTGCGTTGCTATCAGAAAGCGACCCGTGGATTCTGCCCATTGCCAAATTCTCATGGCCTCTCTGCATAACGGGTAAGACCTGGTTCCCCCTTGCTTGTTTATGTACCAGACCACAGACATGTTGTCCGTCTGAACTGCTACTGTTCCTAGAGGTAAGAGGGCTTGGAAGTGTTGCAACCCCAGGAACACCGCCCTCAGCTCCAGAACATTTATGTGTAGAGTGTACTCCATGTTGGACCATTCCCCTTGGACTGTTCTTCCCTGAAATAGGCCCCCCCCACCCTATCAGGGAAGCGTCCATGGTTATTGTGGCCGTTGGACTGGGTAGAACAAACGGACGACCCATAGTGAGGTTCTGATTGTACACCCACCATGAGAGGTCCCATCTGCAAGAGTCTGTTATCAGAATCTCGTGCACTAGGGGGTAAGTGCTGGAACGACCACTGTGCGAAAAGCAGCCATTGTAGGATCCTCATGTGTAATCTTTCCATAGGAACTGCGATTAGTGACGCTGCCATTAGTCCCAAAACTTTCCACACCAGTTTGGCCGGGGATTTCTTGCTCTCTAGTAGAAGAAGAACCTGCTGTTTGAAAGTTGACACCCTTACTGGAGGGAGCTTTAGCAGTGTTAATCGTGTATCTAGGTCTGCTCCGATGAATGAAATACGCTGTGAGGGCGATAAGCAAGACTTTTCAAAGTTTATCGAAATCCCTAGGTGGGAACAAAGGTCGACTCTGTAGTCTCTGGCTTGCAAGAGGCGACTCTCGGTGGTGGCGGTGAGGAGCCAGTCGTCCAGATAGGGAAACACCTGGAATCCTTGTCGTCTCAAGTGAGAAGCAACTACAGCCATGCATTTGGTGAATACCCTGGGGGCTGAGGTGAGTCCAAAGGGCAGAGCTCGAAACTGAAAGTGACTGGCTCCCAGCCGGAAGCGCAGGTGATCTCTGGACGGTCTGGCCATTTTGATGTGGTAGTACGCGTCTTTGAGATCTATAGAGCACATCCAACTGTCCTTCTGTAAGAATGGAAGGATCGATTGAAGCGTGCCTATCTGGAACTTTTCCTTCTTCACGAAGGTGTTGAGATTGCTGAGATCTAAGATCGGTCTCCAGTCCCCTGTCTTTTTTGGAACTAAAAAGAACCCTGAGTAAGTTCCGGATCCTCTTTGGTCCGCCGGAACTGGTTGGATGACTCTGTTTTTGAGCAGCTTTGAAATTTTTACAGCTGCTGGGCTTCGCAGACGGGGTGGCACATCTGGAAACCTTCTTTGTAAGAGGTGGAGTTGATGTGAAGGGGATTTTGTATCCTCTGGTTATAATACTTTTTACCCAGGAATCCGAAGTAATATTTAGCCAGGCCAGTGGGTATAAAGCCAAGCAACCCCCGACTGCCTCCAGAGCAGGACAGCCGGGCCTCCCTTCAGGAGTGCTGGAAAGGCTTCCCAGGGACGGAATCCCTGTTGCCTTGGTTATGCAGACCCCCTCTGCCGCCGGGGCGGCGTCTTCCATTTCTACCCCCCCCTCTGCCTCTGGAGGGGGTATCACTCTGTGTGGCTTGGAAAGATCCCTGATTCTTACGGAAACACATTTTCCCGCCTCGTTGCCCTTTGGGGTACGGTCTAGTTGGAGTGGAAAAACGGACCCCGACAGCAGACAGGGTCTTTCCCTCTTGCTCACACCGAGTCAGAGTCTCCTTAACCTTGGGCCCGAAGAGTGTGGCACCATCAAAAGGGGCATTGGCAAAGGAAGACTTGAAGGCTTCCGCAAAGGAGCACAGCCGCATCCAGGATTGTCTTCGAAGAGCAATCGCTGAAGCTGCAGCTCTACTGCATACGAGATGAGCCTCATGGATGAGTTTACTATGGAGGTAAGGGTGATAAGTTGTGCTGTTACCGTATCTGAAACAACAGCATCTGTGTTACCCTGGAGGGTATCTGTCAGCTCCTTGATGAGATCCCTCTGCAGACTTGTGAAATGAGTCAAACAGTTTAGCGAACGCATGGAAAAAGTCGCTGAACTAAAAACGCACTTCCCATATCTGTCCATAGTCCTAGAATCCTTATTAGAAGGATGAACAGATGAGGAAGACTCAGACATCTCCTTTTTCGTGGCTGCCGCCACCACCATAGCGTCGACCGGAACTCCCTTGGTGAGATAAGTCTTATAATGGGGGGCGGTGATAAACTTGTTTGGTTTTCTAGGGACTGGTTCCACTGTGTCAGGTGCCTCCCATGCCGTTCGAGCAATCAATTCCATGAATTCATCGAAGGGCGGTGTCACCCAGGAGGTAGAATGTTGAGCCCCAAAAGCCTTCAGCAGCTCCGACTCGTCCTCAGTGGGGGGCTAGGGATTGCCAATCACCCCTCTGTTTCAAGATCTCCAGGATGTCTGCAAATGACACATCCTCAGAGGGTGATTTGGGGGACCCCTCTGCCTCATCCAAGTAGGTGTCAGACGTTAAAGATTCCTGTGGGGAATCTATGTGCCTCCTCTTGCACAACCGTTTCCTCGGGACCTCATCAGAGGGGGCTTCTGGTGAGGCCTCCAAGGAACAGGGGGAACCCTCTGGGGGTGGCTGAGGCAATGGGGCTCTACGCTTTGGATGGGTCGTGGGGGCAGAAACAAAAAGCGGCCCTTTTGGGGAAGGAGAAGACGCCTCTGATGAAGTGGTTGTCTGTGCAGACAATACTTTCCTCATAAGGTCAAAAGCCCCTGAACCCCGGGCCGAGGACTCCCCCGGTTCCGAAGAACATGGGAGCATCCCAGACCCAGGGGCTGTGGGCTCCGACCCCGAGGACGGAGCCGAGCCAGTCTGCGCCGAGGCCCCGAGAGGGAGAGTCGGCACCGACAGGTCGGTACGACTCTCGGTCCCGGAACCGAGGAGAGACCGTCGTCTCCGCGACTCCGCTACCGGTTCCGAAGGAGTCAAAGTCAATGGTGTCGATCGTGCAATGGACGGTTTCGGCACCGAGGGCTCCACTAACATCAGGTCATCCTCTCCCGGCTCCGAGATCTGGATGGGTCTCGAAGGAGGACCCGTTGGAGGTATGGGGAGGCCTTCTAGTTTCGACACCAACTGGGAGGAAACTGCAATCAATTTGGAAAGGGCCGTGTTTTCCATGAGTTTCTGCATGACACGATCCACATCTGTCTCAGATAACGGTCTGGAAGAACGGGTCGAAGGAGCCGAAGATGGCACCGACCGAAGAATGGACGGTGGCGGCAGCTGTGACACCGGTTCCAAGATCTGGGGCTCAGTGAAAGATAAACATTCGACGCTCAGCCCCGAGGTCTGTGGAACCGGCGAATGAACTTTAGAAGATGAACTCGGAGCCGATGACATGGGCTCAGACATCTTCGACCCCTTCGAGGATTTAGAAGCCTGATCCGACTTGTCCAAAGCCTCTTGAAAGGCAGGCTTAAGCAATCCTCTGTCTATAAGCTTCCTGCGTCTATCTGTCATGACCCTCCCGCTAAAGGAATGACAAATAGAACAATCCTCTTGAAGGTGGAGAGGGCCAAAACAGTAAGCAGGGACGTGATTGTCAGTAATGGACATTTTCTGCCCACACTGACATCTCTTAAAGCCGGATTTTGCTTTTTCCGACATGACTAAAAGTAAAAACACTTCACTAGGCAGATACAAGAAAAAAAAAACAACTATTAATCACTAATTCCTAAATATATATATATATATATATATATATATATATATATATATATATATATATGTGTGTGTGTGTGTATAGAAAATACCTATATAAGTATACAAAAAGACACTTCACAAACCACACCTAGAGAAAAAAGGGGTAGGCCATAAAAAGGTGCCTGAAGAATAAAATGAGGAATATTATAATGATAATAACCACACACACACCACTTCTATATTATACTAAGTAATATAAACTTATTTATGCAAAAAAATAAGCAGCTTATCTGAAAACAGTAACAAATTATCAAATTTTTCTCTGGTCCGAGCTCTCCCCGATCTGATATGTTGCAGCGACAAAGTAGATCTGAGTAATGGCTGGGAGGATTGTGGGATATGGGCTGGTCTCGAGCTTCTCTGAGATGCAGAGATTGAACACTCTCACATTAAACAATACCTTCATTTACAAACAAATACACCACATAGGTTGTATAGGATAGAGAAGTACAGATAAGTCCCAGCAAAGAAAGGGGGATGGTGGGTGGGTAACCTGGACTGCAACAGTGAATACACAAGAACATCTACATTTATAGTAGGTACACAACTGTACTATGTTCATCGTGTTTCACTGTTGCAGTCATTACACTTGGGTTGAATCCCAAAGCTGAGGTTGGTCGGCTGGGTCTAAATAGAATTAGGAGTGGCTATAAGGCCCTGCAGAACTGCAGTGGCAAAGCCTGCTCTGGATTTAGAGTAAAGAGGTAAGTGGTAGTGCTTAGTAAAAGTGTGCACTGAAGTCCAAGTTGCAGCCTCCAAAATATCCTTGGTTGGTACTCCTCTGAGGAAGGCTGCTGAGGTGGCTGCTGCCCTGGTAGAATGTGGTCTAATGCCCTTAGGCACTGATTTGCCATGTTGTGAATAGCAGAAATGAATGCAGTGTCCTATCCATTTTGAAATAGTCTGCTTTGAGATAGCCTTTCCTTGTGATCCTGCAGCATATGCCACTAAAAGTTGCTTAGACTTTCTGAAAGCTTTAGTTTTGTCCAAGTAGAAGCGTAGCTGTCTGTGTATGTCCAAAGAATGCAGAAGTCTCTCCCCTTTATTCTGTGGGTTTGGGTAAAAGGTAGGCAAATGAATGGTTTGGTTAAGAGCCACACTGGACACTACCTTAGGCATAAATGTTGGGTTTGTCCTTAGAGAAACCCTGTCCGGATGGAAGATAATAAAAGGTTCCACAGCCATTAATGCCTGTAACTCTGAGACTCTTCTTGCTGAAGTTATTGCTAGGAGCAGAGCTGTTTTCCATGATAAGAATTTTATCTCAGCTGTATTGGCTGGCTCAAAAGGAGGCAGTGTGAGTTTTTCCAAGACAAAATTGAGGTCCCATGTAGGTATTGGTGCTCTCCTTGGAGGTCTTATGTTTTTGGCCCCCCCTGAGGAACTGCCTAAGCAATGGATGTGAAAAAATAGGTGGGTCTGTATTGTAATGAGCTGAAATGGCAGAGGCATGGATCTTAATTGATGAGAAGGATAGGCCTTTGTCCAGCATCTCAGTTAGATATTGTAAAATCTGAGGAATATTTGGAACAAGCGTATCAATTCCTTGTGCCTGGTTCCAAGCACAGAATCTCTTCCATTTTTCTGCATAAGATTTTATGTTGCTGGGCCTCCTGGCCTCTAAAATAACATCCATAACTGCTTTAGAGAGAGATGTATTCTGAATGGTTACACTATCCGCCACACAGCTAGATTTAGGGTTCTGAGTTGGCTGTGCAGGATCTGATTGTTTTGTTGGGTCAGTAAATGAGGAATTTGAGGCAATGTCCAGGCTGGGCCTTGAGACAAGCTCCTTAGGATTGGGTACCAGTGTTGGCGTGGCCAATCTGGGGCAATCAGTATCATTTGTGGCTTCTCTTGTCTGACCTTTAGGAGTACCTTGGGGAGGAAAGACATATACTGTAAGGTTGTTCCAGCTGAATGACAAGACATCTACTTTTCATGCTTGTTTGCAAAGTGAATGGCTGTCCCTTGTTGTGGTGACAGGCCTGTGCCCACCATCGAAACTCCTGCTGCAGGCAGGGAATGAATGAAATTAATGATTCCAGGCTGTGGCAATGCTGAGTCCAAACACTTTTTAGATACCATTGTAGGTTTCTCATATGCAGTCTTGCACATGGAATTAGCAGAATGCAGGAGGCCATGTAGCCCAGAGCCTGCAGAATTTTTCTTGCAGATAACTGGGTCTTTGTTGCCATGCTTTCAAAGTAAGAAATCAGTTGCCTTTGTTTGTTTGGCATGAGATAAGCCATCTGGGCAGTTGTATTTAAGCTTGCACCCAGGAATATTATCTCTTGAGAGGGTACTAGTTTTGATTTCTTTTTGTTTACTGTGTACCCTAGGCAAATTAGTAATCTTTTTACAAATGCTTTAGTAGAATGTCTTTGGTCTCTGCTTGAAATAAGGCAGTCATCCAAGTAGGGATATATTTGAATTCCTCTTTGTCTGCAAAATGCAATTACTGGTGCCAGGCATTTTGTGAAGACCCTGGGCGCAGTTGATAAGCCAAAGGGCAGTGCAGAGAATTGGTAGTGCATTGAGCCAGCTATGAATCTGAGGTATCTTCTGCAAGATTGTCTGATTAGGACATGCAGGTATGCCTCTTTGAGGTCCAAAGTTACAAGCCAAGCCTTCTTGTCCAGCATGGGCAGAAGCTGCTGCAGAGTCAACATTTTGAATTTCGGAACGTCCAGATAAGTATTTAGAATAGACAGGTCCAGAATTGGTCTCCATGCTTTGTCCTTTCTTGGTACTAAGAAAAGTCTTGAGTAAAATCCTTGTCCCTGCTGTTGTTGTGGCACTGGCTGAATAGCCCTCATGTCCATGAGAGATGAAACTTGTTTTTGTGCCTCTGCCCATTGATTGTGTGGCAGGTCTGGCATACCTTTTGCCCTTGGAAGGGTGTGAAAGTGGAACCTGTAGCCCTGAGAGACTATATTTAAGACCCATTTGTCCTGGGTGATCAGGTGCTAATTTTGTGAAAAAAGTGCTAGCTTTCCCCCTAAGAGTGCTGCCAAAAGATAAATGCTTGGCACTGGCAGAGGGAAGTCATTGGGACTGTTTCCTATATGGCTGTGATTTGTCTTCTCCGCTTTTGGAGGTAGAAGCACCCCATTGTTTGGGCCTGTATGAGCCCTGGGGCTGTTGTCTGCCTCTAGGGCGTCTGTATCTGCCTCTTTGTTGCCTGTCTGACACGGGAAAGGACCAATTCTTAGAAGGCCAGTTTCTGCTAAATCTGGGTGGCTGTACCTGTAAGAAATCCTTTACTGTCTGCATAGATTTAGCTTTATCCTCCATTTTCTTCAACACCTCTTCTGCCTTAACACCAAACAAAGTATCATGCTGTAATGGAGCATTTTGCTTTAACATAGTTTCATAGTTTAGTACTAGGCTATCTGCCCTGGGGCATTTATAAGCCTAGCCATAGTGATGTGGCTTTCTGTACAGAATAGATTTAGAATACTGTGCCTCTGTCTAGTAGTGACACAGAGATGACCCCTGGGGTAAACCTACGATCTCCCATCCACTCGTCAAGATTTCTCTTGAAGAGAGTCAGTGAGGGGCTCTGCCTAACATGAACTGGGATTCTGTTCCAGAGTATGGGAAGCCTCTGAGTTATGAATCTGTCCCTCCAGCATGTCCTATTCATACTTGTGCTGAGGTTTAAATCTTTAGCTCTCATGGTTCTGATGGATTTGGATTTTTTGAGGTGGAGCATGTCCATCAATTCCTGATTGGACGTGGCCTTGTACGTCAGGCACAGATCACCTCTGAGTAGGCGGTATGCTACTGAATAGAGCTGGAGTTTCTTTAGTCTGGCAGCATATGACATATGTTGGAGACCCTTGATCCTCTTGGTGAGGTACTTTTGGGGTCTCTCTAGCTGTTGCAAGTGCCGGGTGAGGTACATACCAAATGGGGCATTGTACTCAATCATGGGCCTGATAAGGGAGGAGTATAGGGGTACAATGACCTCCTTTGATCTGGATGTGAATCCCTTCATGATAAGGTGGGCAAGGTAGAAAGTCTTTCTAACCACTTTGGCAACGTGGGTGTCAAATGAGAGGTCACTATCGACTTGGGTCCCCAGGTCTCTGATTACTTTTTCCATACTCAGTGGGTTACTGTCTATGTGATAATTTGTGGGTACTTTGTTTTTCCCAAAGGGAATGACTATACATTTTTTGGCATTTAGATTAACGCCATGACTCCGGCACCAGTTGTCCGTTTCAGTGAGGCCTTTCTGTAGGATGTATGTGTCAGCTGGTGTATCGACTATGGCGCCTAGTTTGCAGTCATCTGCGAACTTTGTCAGCCACAACCCTCCCATGTTTGCTTTCACATCTGAGAAATAAATGCCGAACAAGAGGGGACCCAGGACAGAGCCCTGTGGGACACCACTTGTGACTGGCTTCGAGTCTGACATGGCTCCAGCGATTTTGACTTTATGGGTTCTATCCTTTAGCCAGTTTGCAACCCATCTTGTGACATATGGATTTACATTTAAGCTGTTGAGCTTGTCTATGATGTCAGAGTGGGGTATTGTGTTGAAAGCTTTAGCCAAGTCCAGGTAGGCTGTATGGACTGCCTTGCCCTCGTCAATGGCTCTATTGACTGTTTCGAAAAAGTCAACCAGGTTCAAAAGGCAGGATCTGCCCTTTACAAAGCCGAACTGGGTGGGATCAAGTGTCTGTAAATCCCCAATGTCTCTGTTTATGAGTTCCATAATGATTCTTTCCATAGCTTTGCAGACCAGGCTGGTTAAGCTTATGGGGCGGTAGTTACCAGGGTCTGTAGAGGTGCCTCCTTTGTGGAGTGGGACTACTGCTGCTGTACGCTAGTGTTCAGGTACATATCCTGTAGTAAGGCTAAGGTTAAATAGCATTTTTATGTGCGGGTTTAGCTCCTCCTGGAGTTCACGTAGCACGCAACCCGGGATACCGTCAGGTCCCATTGATGCTGCGTTTTCCCACTTGTTCAGCTGCATGCAATAAATCCTGCATTTCCTTGTTCAGCTGCATGCAATAAATCCTGCATTTCCTTGTTCTCAGAACAATCAGAATTTGTCAACAGTTTCTGTTTTAGCAGAGACATTAAGTATTGCTGATATTTAAGCATATGAAACTGACAATTTAAAGCCCTTACAGCCAAGGTAGCAGAAGTGTAAACTTTTTTCCCCCCATCTGTCCAATGCCCTAGAATCTCTAGCTGAGGGGACAGGGTTTTTTGCAGTAGTAGCCTTGACCCCTTTGGGACCCTGAGAAATAGTTTCTGGGTCAGCAGCAGGGTTTTTATATAGAAATGTATGAGAATCTGGAACCCTGTAGTATCTGTCTGGCTTAACAGGTGCAGGAGGTAAAGAGTTGGGAGACAGGCCGGACTCTGAAAATACATCATCTACAATGTCTAGAACAGGTGGAATACCAAGAGGTCTGTGCTGAGGTAGTAAAAGAAAGCCTCTGAGCCTTTTCTTAGAATCTGAGTAATCTTGGCTCTCCCAGTGGAAATGCTCCCTCATGGTATGCAGGGTTTCCCCAAAGGAGTAATCCTCAGGAGGAGAAGCTGAAGGGATAGATTCTTCAGCATCAGAATCCTCATAGGGAGGAATAGAGTATCCCTGTTCTGAAGAGGAGTCAGAGATAATGGAAACCTGATCAGAGGAATCATATTCAGTGTCTTGCTTAGGCCTCTTATCAGGAGGGGGATGGGAACCCCTGATCAAAGTAATTAAGTCTTCGGCCATTTTGAACAAATGTTTCTTAGGCATGGAAGTCTGTCCTGGAGAATGCTGTACTTGTTTCCTAGTCTTTAAAACTGTTTTAGTCTTTGTTTTGGATGCTGAAGTTGGCTTGATATAAAGCTGTGTAGGTCTGAAAACACCCTCAGAAGCCGATGCCTGCTCAGCGGCTCCGGACCCAGCTGAGGGATTAGTTTCCGAAGGCCCAATACCTTGAGTATCCAGAGGCCTAGTTGTCTCCACGTGGGAGTCGGAGGCGGCCTGTGGCTCTGAGGTAGCGGGTGTCAGGGGCTGCGAAAGTGCCTCACTGAGAACCGGCAAACCGGCGACTGGCCTAGAAGAGGCTTCGTCGTCGGTTTTGGACCTCAGATGCCTGTCTTTTCTTTTTCCTTGCGCTTTTTATGAACTCCGGTCGTCGGCTGTTCCAACGGCATTACATAGTTAAAACTTCGGCCAAAGGAATGAAAAGCAAAATCGTACCGACGCTTAATAGTGTGTTGGTTAAATCTAGCACAAAACCGACAACTAGCAACGTCGTGGTCAGGGCCTAGGCAAGGAATACAGTAAGAATGAAAATCTTTATGAGGTATTTGCTTCCCACAAGAAATACAATTGTTAACTTTTTCTGACATCGGTCTGGAGCAAGAAAAAAGTTTCCCCAACGAGGTACTTAGCTTTATAGAAGACTTCGGATCTGAAATTCAATTTCGAAAATCTCAGAAGTCGGCCGACCGGCACTTGCGAACTGCTTTTGCTTCGGGCACCGTGCGGCAAGAAAGACTGAAGAAAATGGCGTCGGCTGCATCTTTTATACCCCTGGTGCACTGACGTCAGGGAAGAGGCAACAGCAACTGACGCTGGACCAGGACTTTGGAATTCAGGCCGACTGCGGGTAGCCTGCCAGCAGGATAACCCAAGTGTAATGACTGCAACAGTGAAACACGATGAACATCTAGGCTTCAGTGCATAAAACATAACTTCTCAGTCCTTGGTTCCAAAAAGCACTTTACAATGCTCATGTAAAATGCAACAGCTCTCTCTCTAGTCTTATAACTTAATCTCTTACTGCCCTGCTTCCCTCCACATAGCTTGCTCTGACTCTATTTATACACAGTTATTCTTTCAGAATGCCAGCGCTAACATCCACTTTGCATATAATGCATGTATATTGTGTTTTTCAGTCTCGAATGTCAAGTATCTATTGTCTTTATACTCCTGGACCAACTGACACTCAATCTGCATCCGATGAATGTAGATATTATGCTTTACCATTCACTCACTATATAATGTCATACACCTATTGTCTTTATCCCTGGCTGAGACTGAAATTGGTCCAACAATCTATCACAGTTAAATTCAAAATAACTAATTACAAATAAATAAAGTAGATGTAAACATAATTTAGACAAAGCAGTGTAAAACTATAGCAGTACTAACAACAGCTCAACAATCCATGTTTAAGAAACAATGTAATACTTGATGCTGTTATATACAAACTATTAATGACATTACTAAGAGCTGAAACAATCAAAGGCCGGCAAATCAACTACATGTAACAGTAACATGTATTAAAGACTAAACCATAACAGTTACATTCAAACTTGTTGACACAGAAATACTGACTTTTTCTAAAAAAGGCTAACAGTTCTAGCATAACAGGCAGGGCATTTAAAACTGCAGTCTTTTTAACAGAAAAGGCACTGGCTGAATATGAGTGTGTGTACTGGTGTGACACAAAGAAGAAGGTCTCAGATTCTTTGATTGCCCCTGACAGCAACAAGATGATAAAGCATTTTACAGAGTTCTAGCTTAAGCAGCTTAAATTAAAGTGCTAGGAATGGCCATTCAGAGTGATGGGCCACCAGCCGGACTCCTTGATTATGATGTGGTGATGCAGCCTCCTATGTACTCCTACTACAAACTTACATTTGTTACTTTATAATTTTTGTTTGTACATTAAGACCACAGGTTGAGACAGCGATGGAAAACTTACATTAAACAGTCAGCCACAGCACCTCTTTCCAAACAACAATCTTAGCATGCCTATTGAGGACAGTGTTTAACATTGTAGCAGGTATGCAATAAAAAAAAAAACTATGCCTGCCAGTTTATTGTATGTGACTGGAAAATGCAAATGATGGATCAAACCAGTCCACAAGGTACTTAAACATTTGTACATACTTAAGTGACTTACTATCAGGCCCGAGTATATTCTACTTGTTAGGAGACATGTTGAGATGTTTATCGGTGCCAGATGAAACAGATTTGGTCTCTCAGAAACTGCCCTTAAGGCCCTGGTGCTCCAATGCAGAGCTAACATGGCCCGAAGCATGTCTTAAATCAAAGGATGACAATATACAGAGGCCCAGGTGATTATGTCATCTACCTTTAGAAGAACATTCTTGTAACCCATGGTTAATATGACAGGAGTACTGTATAATGTAAACACAATGGGTCTAGGTAAAGAGCTTTGAGGTGTGATTCAACTAACTGATCCTGTAACATACTTAAATGGTAACCCGGAAATAATGGTTTTCTGAGTAAATGCCAAGACATACTAGAGTAACAGGACTCGAACCATAAAGTGACTCTAAGTGTGACAGTTAGCTCAGAGGATTAAGACCCACGGCTGTTAGCAAATTGCTTCTTATAATCCAGGATAACACATAAATTCCTTTCACCTCCACTTGTCTACTGTTTGACTCACAGCAAGTCGCCTAACCAGACAGTGTTCTCAGACTGTCCCTGAAGCATACACATGCACATGTATATATATATATATATATATATATATATATATATATATATATATATAAGGTTATAATGAATAATCGCCAGTGAGTTTGACAAAAACATTGAACAAACTCACTGGTAATTATCACTAATCGCCTTTAAAATCAATGAAAAAAGTAACTGCAAATGTAAGCCAATAAGTTACATTTGTGATTACCACATGCTCCATCCCCACACCTCCAAAAGTTAAATATACTAACTCCAAGCTCACACAAACTTAAAGAAAGGATAAAACCCCTTGAAATATTTAACGGCTGATCTGATTAGCCGCGACCATTTACATAATTTGACAAACTGTACCACTGATGAAAAACACCAGTATGTGACACGTGATATGTGATGCACGCAGCAATAACTCTTATACCACTATATATTATTTTTTGAAGGGTCACTGAGCATAACTCTAGTAAGTCTACCTGTGTTTAGTGTGTCAAATAAATTGTGAGTAAATGTAATTAATAGCTAGCTGATCAATGGACCTTAACAAAAAAAAAAAAAAACTTTTGCTGACCTGCAAGCATGCCATACGCTTCAGCATGATATTTTATGTGCGCAGCTGCTGTCTTCCCAAGGACTCAGGCAAAACGTGCTAACAGTACAAATGACTTACCGGAATCAAGCTGAGGGTTTCTTCCTTACTTTGAAATGGGCAATATATATTGGCAATTTTCCTATGTTCAGAAAATTCCACAGTAGTGAAAGATCTGCAAATAATATGCCTCAGAGTGACAGGAATGAGTATATAACACATTGTGATGAAATCAGAGTAAAGTCCATTAGAACTAGCATTTCTATAGCTGAAAAGTACAGTTGTGCAAGTCCTACTTACCTGTAACAGTAGATGTTCAAATTTCACATTGCCTTAGTGGTATATGGGTTCTATGTCTGTACAAACCCACACTGGCCATTTTCGAGAGCTCAGAATTCCCTCCTTTGACTCCCTGTGATAGGGATCAGCTATGCCCCTTCTACTGGGGAAGCCTAACCCTGCCACAGGAAATCACTAAGTAGAAAGAACCAAGGAAGAGAAACAAGAATTGCATGAAACCAACCAATTCATACCCCAAAAACACCAACACAAATAACCAAAATCAACCAACAACACAACAAGGTTGGATACCATGTGGGTGGCTGCTGCCAATGAGGCAGTGTGAAATTCAAACATCTACTGTTACGGGTAAGTAGGACTTATGCAACTGTACTATGTTCATCATTCACACTGCCTCAGTGGCACATGGGTAGATTTGCAATGCTTACCCTACGTTGATGGAGGCATGATAATATTCACGAGCCCCTGAAGAATGGTCCTTGCAAAGCCTACTTTGGAACCTAAGAATCGAGTCTGTAGTGCTTTGTAAGAGTGCTAACAGAAAACCAGGTTGCTTCCTCTAGAATGCTGCTAGAGTCCATCCCTTTCCAATATGCCCTCATAGTGGATAAGACTCTGGATGAGTGTGCCTTAACCTTGCCTGGAATAGATTTTCCATCCTGGGAATAAGAAAAAAACAATATCGGAGGATAACCAACGAGCAACCCTTTGCTTAGAGACAGGCTGACTGTTCTTGGCATCAGAATAGGAAATAAACAGCTGTTCAGCTTTCCTGGAGGGCTTAATTCAAGGTAGTGCCTGAGTTGCATGTGCACATCCAAGGTATACAGATTCTTCTCTCCTTTGTCTTTAGGTTCTGGAAAGAAAACTGGAAGACTGACGGTTTCATTCACGGTAAATTCAGATACAATTTTAGGCATGAAAGACGGGTTTGTTTTTAAAACATCCCTGTCCTTGTAGAAATCAGATAAGGTTGGCCCACCATGACAGCTTGCAGCTCAGAGACTTGCCTTGCAGATGTCGGAGCAGTAAGCAAAACAGTTTAAATGATGAGCTTTAAATCATCCTGAAAGGAGTGTTCAAAATGAGATAAACTCAATTTTTCAAGAACAAAGTTGAGATCCCAAGGAACAAGAATTTGCTTTCAAGGAAGTTTCAAGTGCAACACTCATTTCATAAATGGTTTGATCACAAAAAGAGAAGAGGGTATCCATGGGGAAAGAAACTGAGATGGTCACACAATGCACCTTGATAAATGCATAAGATCAGCCAAAGTTGAGTAGCTCACACAAATATTTAAAAACCAGAGGTGTGGACACCACACCGAGCCCTCTGTTACTGGTTAGACACCACAGAGAAAACCTCTTCCACTTGTAAACATAAGATTTTCTAGTTACAAGTTATTTTTGCCTCCCTCAATACCTACCGCACATCCTCATGGAACAACTGCCTGAAAAGTATTAAGATAGGATCATCCAGGATGTCAGCTGCAATTGTTCTAAGTTAAGATGCACCAGTTACCTCTGACACAGTGTGATCAGATCCAGAGAATGTGGAAGCTTGTGGAAATTGCTCTTGGCCATTTTCATTAAAAGAGAGAAACAACTTTGCTTGGGTAAAAAGGGCTGCACCACAATGATCTTTGGTAATTCTGTCTGACTCTCCAGAAGTACCATGGTTATCAGTGGAAAGGGTAGACATGCATATAAGAATATTCCCATCCAAGTAAGAATGTGTCTGCTCTCCAAGCATGGCTGCAAGGATGTCTCAAAGAGAATTTTTCCAACTGTCTGTTTTTAAAAGGGGTGAACAGATCTATTTAATGTGTTTCCCACATCTGGACCAAATCTAGGAAGACATCTGCCCTGAGTTTCCACTCATAAGGGTCTGCCCAGGATCTGCTTAGTCTGTCTGCCACAATGTTTTGCTCTGACTGGATGTATGAGGCCTGAAGAATCAGAGAATACTGTAAGGCTAGCTTCCCAGCTATCACTGCCAACCAAAAAACAGCGCATGTCCTTGTATCCCCTTGTGTGCTCAAATACTACATGGCTGTGGTATTGCCTGTGACCTCTAAAAGCGGACTTGAAGACCATAAGTGGTGAAGGCCTGAATCACTGCTAACATTTCTTTGACGTTTATGTGCTTTGCAGCATTAAAAAGACCAGATCTGCCTTGCACTTGAACTCCCCTGGACATTGCTCCCACGCAAAATCTGATGAGTCTATCTGGACTGACTGAACTGGGGTCTGGAGGGAGAAGGGTAGGCCTGGATTGAGAGGCATCTGATCCCTCCACCACTATAACTTTCATTTCACAAATTCCAGCACTGGGTCCTGGAACTCTAAGGGATGCAGGTGCTGGGACCAATAATCTTTTTAAGTACCTTTTAATATTTCTCATATGGAATTTGGCCAGTGGTATCATGAGGATCACTGATGCCACAAGGCCCAGAATTTTGAGAAACTCTCTTGCTGTCGCAGTTTCTTGAACATAGAAATCCATGAAAATCTTTTGATAAGTCAGAACTTTGTCTTCTTGTAGAAAGTCCATTTTTTTTCTGTGTCTATCATACATCCCAGGAATTCTTTGAGATGGTGTGAGACAGGACCTTTCAGGGTTCAACTTGAAGTCCAGGTGAGCTAGAATGGTCAAGACCTTGTCTAATGATTCCAAACACCCACAAACTGACTCTGCACAAATTAGCAAGTTGTCTAAATAAGGGACAATATGGATGCCTTGGGTCCTGCAGTAAGCAACCACAGGAGCCAGGCACTCTTGAATAATTGAGGTGCAGTAGGCAGCCCAAAGAATAATGCAGAAAACTGATGATAATGCGAGACAAACACAGCATATCTCAGACATTTTCTGAAGTTGAGAGCAGTTGGAATCTGATGTTATTCATCTTTCAGACCTAAAGTCACCATAAAACAGTGGATCGGAAAAAGAGGTAGGACAGTCTGCAGCGTGAGCATTTTGAATTTGGGTATTTTCAAAAAGGTATTAAGATAAGACAAATCTAACAATAGTCTCCACAATAGTTCCTTTTTGGTACTAAAATTATTCTTTAGTAAAATTATTTTCTTTTTGTGGTGCAGGAATGGCTTCTATAAGCCCTGTTTGCAACAAGTGAAGGAGTACTGGTCAGAACAGATGCGCCTGGGCTTCCAAGACACTTCTGAAAGCATATTTCGAAACCCGAGTCACACTAGAAACAATTTCATTCATGTAACATTTCTGTTCAGCAGGCAAAGATGCTGCAAAGTCATGTAAACTGTAAGCAGACTGCAAAATAAACCTCTACACAAAGTCTTGATAATTTAGATTTTTAAAGACTAAATTACCAGACTGAGCCAACCCCCCCCCCCCCCCCACGAGATTCTAACCCCATGCCAATTTTATCCAGGGGAGTAGGGCTGGAAGAAGCCAAGGACTTCTTGTTAGAGTTGGGAGTTGGAAAAACTGCAACTGAGTTGGCTAATAAAGGGGAAAAGAGAGTTGCAAGATCAGAGTACACCTTGTATTTCCCCATTAACTTTTTAGGAATTGATTCAGACATCTTCTAATGCCAGTAACAGAGGAGGAACAGCCAAAACATGTGTAATCTCATCCTCAGTGAGATAATAGACTCTGCCAATCTCTGGCACAGATCCAGATTGCTTCCAGTCAAATACAACTTTAAACCTAGCTACCATCTGTGAAAAGGTGAACATCTGCTTGGGTTTTTAAACCTGTTCACTTTCTGAAGAATCACAGTGGATGGTGTTCACTATTGTCTGCATCAAGAGTCCGCAACAAAATGTGCAGCCATAGGCTGATCTTCAGAGAAGGTAGACCCTTAGTCATTCTGAATAGGAGCATAGTCTCTGAAATTAGCTGACTGTAAAACGCTTTTAGCTAAGGAAACCACATCAGCCTTACACATGGTAATAACCTGATTGCAGTGTGGTGAAGTTTCTGTTACTTTTTACTGTGAACTACACTAGCAGTCAAAATATCATGGACATTGTATTATGTTTGGCAAGGGCTCTTATCCTAGACTTTTCCTGCACTTAAAGGCTTAGTTCTCCTGTACCTGAACCAGGTGCTGGAACAGCCCAGGAGGCTATGTCTAACCCCCCCCCCCCCTGTACAATAGAGGTCTGTCGGCTCACACAAGAGGGTGAAGGGGAAAAAGGTAAGTGGTCTGCTGGCCAGCTTTAGGCAACAACAGAGTCACAAACTGTAGTCTGAGGCATGTTTTTGTTTATTTGTTTTCTTTCTTTTTACGTGCAATTGGATATAAAGGGAGCAGATACGTCAGGATCCATCAAGTCAGGAGAACAAATACCAGACATAATAATACACTCTAAGGGCAGCAGTAATAGAAAACAAAGTATGTCACCACACTGGAAATCAAGCTAAACTGCATAAAATATAGCAGAAAAATTTAAAATGTGCTACACCTTGATCAACAACCTGTGTAGTAAAGATCAATACACACAGTCACAGTATCGAGTAAAATTCACTTGTCCAAATTGTTGCAAAAAGTCAAACATATGCTCTTAAATCAAGGAGAAACCTTTTACAATGGCATGAATAAGCATTTACTTAGAAATTCCTTTGTCAGAGACAAAAAAAAAATATCCACAGATAATGGAAATAAAGTAATTTGGGGTAAAATCACAACAAAACAGCTAAATCAGCATTAAATATATAGCTAAAGAAAAAAGTGAAAAAAGGCAACATTTTCCTGTCAGAACTTCAATAGGAAGTAGATAAACAAAACAGAGACAGATGTGACACACACGTGTTTGTGTGTGTGTGTGTGTGTGTGTGTGTGTGAATATATATATATATATATATATATATATATATATATATATATATATATGTGTGTGTGTGTGTGTGTGTGTGTATGTATACACACACATTTTACACAAAACAGATAGAAATCAAAAGTATACAATAATAAAGGGGAAGGGAAGTTCCCAAAGGAATGTTTTCTAAGTCTGGAAGCTGTGATCCACCAATGCAGGCCATTGAGGACACTCATCTGTGTGACTCCTACAGCTGGCACTAAAAGACTGAACAAGTGACATCCTCTGACATGGGTCAGGCTTGCCCTGACAGTGAAGAAGAGCTTATCTGATCCCTTAGTCAGAGGAGGTAATTATGAGCTCTGGAAATCTGCCAGAGAGGGCTTGTGCAGTCACAGAACCCATATGCCACTGAGATACTGTGAATGATGAACATGGTCATGGGAAAAATAATTTTCTTCTGATGACCCAGAACACAATACAAGCTCAGTTGAACAGTTAAGTACATAATGAAGCCATCTGAAAATGCTCTACCTCCAGCTACGGAAGCTGGCTTGAGTTTGAAGAAGGTTACAGGCTGACAAGGTAAATGTAGCAGCTGTTATAATTCATCTAAACCCTCAGGATAAACATAACTCTCTGCAATAGTTGATGGCAGCTACATGAACCCATCAGAATGCTGTTAAGGTATTCTAGCTGAATATTCAGAACAAAGTATAGAATGGCAGTCTACCCTTTTTGTAACTGTGGAAGCTATTTCCACAGAGCTGAGACAAAATACAAGGATGTCTCATATTTCTGGTTGAAAAAAATATAAAGTCATATGATAATTTTAGTTTCCCTAAGAATTTGTTTGCAGAAAGGACAACGAGAAACAGCAAAACACAAGGCAAGCTATACAAAGTAACAGTCACTAAACAATGGTTCACACAGCATGCAAGACAGCGTAAGTGTGCAAGTTTCTTCTGAAAGGTAATAGCCTAACAGCTGATACCACAGGAGAGAAATCAAGGAAAAATTACACAAACAGAAAATGTTTACAGGAAAACTGTCGAGTGAAACAGATCAGTTACGAAACCAAGAACCAACAGAAAACTTGACAGAAATAAAAAAAAAACGCCGACAGTCATGTACTCAAAAACTTTTATTCGGGAAACCACAACAGTTAAGCGCTTTTGTCAGCAACCACAGGCTGACTTCATCAGAACTGAAATAAAACAAAAACATGTTTAATCTATAGCATAAAAGCATCACCTGATTCAATTAAACAATCAAGTAAATAGTTCTATATGCTTGAAGTGCCAAGTGCAATAAAAAATGCCATAGCCATAAAAAACAACATAGTATATAAACACAAACAACTCTACACCCTAAAAATAACTTTATCTAAAATTAGCAATAATAAAATAGGATATTAATATATTAAAAATTGAACAACTTTAAATTTCACATGCTCGCAATTTAAGTAGGCTAGTTAAATTTGTTGCATCATTCAAGCCAGGGAAGGCAGTGGCATCTAATTTAATCTGCCAAAACAATTCTCTAAAATCAAGATAATCTTCCCATGGACCACCTCTAGGGTTCTGTGGGACTTTTTCAATGACACAAAATCTAAAATCATGTCCAGGGTTTTTATTGATGTGTTTGAATAAAGCACTAGTGTTGTTCTGGGTTCTTATAGCCCTAAGATGTTCGTATACCCTGTCTTTAAAGTGCCTTTTGATTTTACCAATGTAGAACCCCTTACAATTAATACACAAAGCTGCATAAATAACCCCCGCAGTGCTGCAAGAAAATCTACTGTTGGACTTAACTGTGTGGTTAATAATAATCTTGTCTGTGTTCAAAATGTAAGAACATTGTGAACAAAACCCACACTTCCTGGTGCCTAACCCACCATTACTTGTAATAGGATGAAATTCCCTCTCCAGTAAATTTGTGATGGTAGCCCCTCTCCTATAAACAACCATAGGGTATACACCAACCTTACTCAAGATAGTATCTTGTCCATAAAAAATTCTCCAATACTTCTTTAAAATACTGTACATCTCATTGTGATCTAAAGAGAAATTTGTAATGAAGGAACAAACTTGTTCGTTGTCTACTTCCCCAAGAGTGGTGTTTTTGGTCGTGTTCGCTGCATAAGTATTGTCTAAAAGTAACGGGCACAATTTCCCATCTAGTCTCATATTTGAAACCTCACTAATGACGTTGTCAATTAATTCCAGAGGATATCCTCTAGCCAAAAACATACCCTTTAAACAATTAATCTGAGTATGAAAATATTCAGTGCTGCTAACCATGCATGAAACTCTAATAAATTGACCTTTAACAACTCCTTTCTTGACATGTTCCAGGTGACTACTCTGATAGTGTAATAGACTGTTGCTATATGTAGGCTTCCTGTACAAATCACTAACAAAGGAGGCGTTGGTCAAATCCTTTCTTATAGTAACATCCAAAAAGTGAATTTCGTCTACATTATTTTTTGAAGTAAATCTTAAAAACTGCGTTGTACTGTTGATATAGGTTCATAGGTTGGTACTAGGCTATCGGCCCTAGGGCCTATAGAAGCCTAGCCATAACAATTCCCACATTATTTACTTCCCTGGACCCCTGTCTAGCAGGGCGACTGACATGATCCCTGGTGTGAATTTCTTTTCTCCCATCCAATCATCAATGTTCTTTTTGAAGAGGGCCAAAGAGGAGCTCTGCTTGACACGTATGGGCAAGTCTATTCCAGAGTCTGGTGAGTCTCTGGGTCAGGAACCTATCCCTCCAGCATGTTTTGTTTATTGTGATGACAAGGTTTAGATCCTTGGAGCGTGTGGCTCTGAGGGATTGGGATTTCTTTAAGTGTAGCATGTCCAACAGCTCTGGGTTTGACATGGTCTTGTATGTTACGCAGAGATCGCCTCGGAGTAGACAATATGTGACAGAGTATAGCTGGAGTTTTTTAAGGCAGTCAGCATAGGGCATCTGCTTAAGGCCTGTGACTCTTTTAGTGAGGTATTTCTGTGGCCTTTCCAGTTGTTGCAGATGTCTTGAGAGGTATAGGTCAAAAAATGTGACACTTCTGCTGGATCACCATTCCAGACAAAGAATAAATCATCAATATAACATACATACAGAGCCCACTGACTGGAAAAAGAAGAATGCAAGAGAAATTTCTTCTCCCACATGTACATAAAAATGTTTGCAAAAATGGGAGCGCATGAGACCCCCATAGCCACCCCACACTTCTGTAAAAAAAACACTGTCCATCAAAATAAACAAAGTTAAACTTTAAAATAAATTCCATAAGTGTTACCAAAACAGAAACCTGGTTATTATCAAATAAATTACAGTCAAACAAAAATTCTTCAAACCATTCCAAACCCAAAGAGTGTGGTATGACGTTAAACAAGTTGGTATTATCCACAGTTAGAAAACTAACATTCTCATCAAAAGGCAAGTTTTTAAGTTTTGTCAAAAAGTGCCAGGAATCTATACAAATGTGTTCCACATCTTTCAAAACATTTTTAAGCATAATGTCAAGATATTTACCCATAAAATGTGTTTTAGATCCCGCTGCACTAACAACTGGACTCATAGGAGGATTGTTCCTATCTTTGTGTATTTTAGGTATGCCGAAAATACTCATCACACTAGAAAATCTAACTGTGAGAAATTCATAAAGTTCAACATCAATTTGTCCCTGATCAAACAGGTCTTTAAGAAGTAAATCAATCCTATAATGTGAAATATTGACAAAATTCAGGGAAACTTCATACATAGCATCATCTAAAAGCAGAGTATTCATTCTGTAGTGGTAGTCACATCTAGTCATGAGCACTGCTCCACCCCCTTTGTCCGGTTTCATGACTCTGAGTGATTTAACCATACATAATTTTCTTAATAAAACATATTCAGTGCTGGATAAATTCAACCCAGTGTCATCACAAACGGACCTTGAACTCAAGAGAGTTCTAAATTCAAATTTAACCATACTTTCAAAAATAGTCAAAAAACTGACAAGGGGCGGATTAAAAACGCTTTTCTTTCTTAAAGCGTTACCATGAATACTATGTGAAACGGAATCAACCGATAAACGTAAGTTTATCTTACGCACAAAAAGTTTCAAGTCAAGAATTAGTTGTACAATGTCAGAATGTTTTGCAGGTACAAAATTAAAGCCTTTACATAACAGGTTAGCTATGTCAGCATCAAAGAACTGGTTAGAAAAGTTATAAACTGAGAAGCCACCTGCTGTGTTATAAACAATAGAAGAGGACATGGTGCATACATCCCCCGACTCATAACACACGTCTTCAGAGTTGGAACAAGAACTAACATCCGATGTATGAAAATGCAAACCAGTTACCAAATCATTTAACTCCATCTGGATTGTTGTCGCCTCGTGTTCTGTTGAAAATAATTCCACTAATAACCCTGGTTCACATAGGGCCAATGTTGACTGTAACTCTGCTGTTGTGTTTGGTTGCGTATCCTTTCCGATCTCCTCAACGGTTCTTCCCCTAAAGGGGCTCAATGATCCGGTTGCTCTTCAGCTCCACCTCTCACAGGACCGTTACCATCAGGAGAGTCGTTGTATGAAGTATCTTGAACACGAGTTGCCGTTGGTCTAGGGTAGGCCATACCAGACTGACAGGCTCTAATATCTCTGTCAAGTTTTTTTATTTTGCGGTTTTTATCATCCACAATGATCTTGTCCACATTATTTAACACATGTTGGTAGGCAGAAACAGAATGTTGAAACAAAAGATCATCATGTAACACTCTGTCCAACTCAGAAAGTTCGGAGTGTAACAAATCATTAACTTTGTTGTTGTTGTTCATCAAAATTTCAAGCAATTCAGTACCTTGCCTATCAAACAGAGTAACCAACTCACAGTATAATGAAGAATCTGCAGTCAAACCTGTAGGTAATTTCCAATACCCAAGTCCCTTCGGCACTACCTTTTTCTTGATACACTCAAGAAAGTAGGCATTTTCCACTTGTAACTTCTTGCATTTAGACAGTTTGTTTTCAAAAGTGGAAAGGGACTGTTGAAAAGTGCTTCTTTGCACAACATTAACGTTGTCACAGTTGAAAATAATTTCTTTGTTAAACCAACTTTCAAAAGATACATCCGAAGTGGTAGTAGAATGCGCTTAACTGTTGTGGTTTCCCGAATAAAAGTTTTTGAGTACAGGACTGTCAGCGGTTTTTTGGATTTCTGAAACAGATCAGTTGCTATTAACAGGCTACAAACTGCAGCACTGCAAAATACAAAAAAGGCCTTATATACATACAACGTATCTTGTATTAAATGTTTCTGACCTGTTAAACAGAGCACATTAGTGTAGCCTTGTGACTGACCTTCATTAATCTGCTATCTACTAATTCAATGCAGGGTCATTGGGGAGCTGGATCCTATCTCAGCAGTCAAAGGGCCGATAGGTTAGCAACCCACTGTAGAATGCGACTGACCACTGCCATCATACACACACACACACACACACACACACACACACTCACTCAAGTCGCACAGAGAGCACACAACTACAGGCAATTTAGGGGTTTGCCAGTTCACTTGGAAAACTAGAACACCCAGCGAAAACCCTCACAGACACAGGATGAATGTAGAGACCCCATATAGAAAACACACAGCGGAGGACTGAACTGGAGAACCAAGTGCTGTAAGGCAGCAACTGTGGTATGACTGTGCTGCACACCTTAATTTCTGTTTGGATAAAACGTCCTGCATTAAGTTTTACGCAGCAAAACAAATGTTGAGGCACAAACAAATCCACTGAATAATACACAGAAGCATAGGACAAAAAAAGTCATGCCCTATAACTTTAAAAGTTCCAGAAAAGATTAAATATTGTTGTTTCAACAGTACGTGGTACTACTTTGCAGCAGTCAGTACTCATGTCATTGCAAAATTTCAAGCTTATGTAATGCTACTTAAACTCACACAAGCACAAAATTACACTCACTAAATAGTTTTCATCCTGGAATGCATAGTGCAAAGAAGTAATCCACTGTTTGTCTCCATTTACGAGCACATCCCTTTCTTCTCGAAAACATGCTGTCTGCAAAAAGAGAAAAAAACATGCTTAGAAAAACAGAAAAGTCAGTAGAATAAACCACTTAGAAAAATAATTTTCAACTTTTTTATGTAATAATTGAAGTTAAAAGTAACTAGTTTAATGATATTCCTATATAACAGGATTCATTAGTGAACCAAAAAGAGAGCAACTCTACATCATTTAGCTTAATGAATATTATAGGCAGACTGTTTCATCCAAAAAAAGAGAATTTAAAAATGTCACTACAACTCCTTCACCAACATTACTTTAGTGGTGCGCTCAAAGAAAAGAAACTTTGTTGGCAGAAAAAAAAATAAAATATGAGCTTAATTCAACATATGTCCCTTAGTCATACCTCTCAACTGTCCAGATTTTCACAGAATGTCTAGATTTTTACCTCACAGTTTTGATTTGCTTCGCATAAAATTGTTGTTTTCTGGCAATTCACTTACAAATAACTGAGAATTGAAGTCAGAAAATAATGTAAGATATTTGAGTTTAAGACTTCATACCCATCAGAAAATTCATTCTAATGCAAAACCTGTTGTTCTATCAACTTTCTAAGTTTGCAAGAGGAATATTTAAAAATGTTTCCTATTTATGGGCCTTTGTCCCCCCACTATTTACACTTTGTCCAAATTTCTTGCTCTAAGAGTTTGAGAGGTATGCCCCTTAGTCTACTGTGTAAGCATGTACAATAAAAGCTAGTAACATAACTGCTAACCTAGTTATTTTTCCAGCTGAGTCAATGTACTCCTTTCTTTAAATACACTACCTATTTTATCACAACAAATAATTATGAAAAATAAAATACAGCATTCAGCCAGCTCCATGAAGCAGAAAGATAAATCCTTATTGCACTCCTAGCAATCCAAAATTTGAACAGAAATCACAAGAGCTACAGGAACTGATTGATAAAGGACTAGGGTGACAGGCCAATGTTGGAGCACATATTCTGTAGAAGTGCAGAGAAAAGGCAATAGAGTCCCACAGTATTGAGTGATCATGGATGCGAGGATCAAAACTAGACTTAAGTAGGGGAACCAGTGGAAGAAGTGCACCTGCAAAGGAGGGCAGGGACATGGATGAGGGTAAGCAGTTACTCATAGGTCCTGGCAACTGTGATTGCTAACAGGCCGGGGAAGTAAGGTTTAATGAAAAAAATGCAGCCTCCCAAGAAAGATAGTAACCTGGCCTCCGCACCAAACTATGTTTGAAAGAATGAGAGGAGGGAATATAAAGCCCAAAAGTGGTGGGGAAAAGGCTTGATATTTGCAAGGAACTGAGCTAAAAAATAAAGCAATACACATTAAATTGTATATGTATATCAATAACATGTCTCATATTTAGTATATACAGGCAGTTCCAACAAGACATGGGACATTGTAAAAACTAACAAATGGGCATATAATGTGCAATATTAATTTAAAACATACAGTCTCTCTCAAAGCTTCTATGAACACACCAGATAGCGAAGCTAAAACTAGTCTATATCATATAATAAAGCATCAAACATACATAAACATTAAAAAACAAACAGAAACTTCTACACATTTACAACAGTTCACTGGAACAATGGTACTTAAATAAAATACAACCAAAACATTTACACTGCTGAACATTCAGCAAACTCTTCATAAGCAGCTCCAGACTTTTTTATTGTGATGTAATAAACGTTTACTATTATTGTGCAACTCTGCAAAGGCCAACAACTAAACATCACTGGTTATCTATGAGGTTGGAAGGAATACGGCACACTATACATACAAATGAAGAAAGCCTGGGCTGTAGGCTCACTTTTTACAGGCAACTCAACTAAAATATAAAGCAATGGCAAAACTCATCTTCAAAATCAGTCATGCCACACATCCAGTACAAATATGCATCTGCACAAGATACAATATGCAGTATTAACTCAAAGCACTCAGAAGCACACTAGATATTCAAAGTGAATGAGATAAGGATAGTTTACATCTTATAATAAGATATCAAACTATATAGCCAGTAAAAAGAACAATTTCAAACATTTACCTATTTCACTTACCGCAGCTCACTGCAACCATTCTACTTAAGAAATATACATTTAGTCTTCTGAAGTTTCAACAACTGCTTCATATACAACTCCAGCATTTTTACTGGATTTAAAAATATTCACCTATCATACAGTTCTGCAAAGACACAGAACAAAACATCACAGGTTATCTAGGGTATGGCATAATGGTTAAGGTATTTACCTCACAAACACAAGGTACTGGGTTTGAATCTCATCTTTAAGGGAAAGTAGCTAGGCTGAAAATAGCCTGCAAGGGCAGCTAGCCTTGTACACCTATGAATCTGGTAGGAAGTAAATGGCTCGCTCACTATACCTCCAAAAACAGACAAACTGGGTAGACATGTCACTGAATGCCCTATAATAAAAGGCATATCAAGAGAAGACTGCAATCTTCTTCCTCTCTGGGGTGATATTTTAATATGCCCAGGTTTTCTCACTAACACACAAAGGAAACTGGCATCTTAAATTCTGTCTACAAAGAAGAAAAATATTTATCCAAAATGCTGTTTTCACATTTAAATTAAATGTGGCACTCAAGCCTTAAAAAAAAACAAGCAAGCAAAAAAAAAAATGCAATCACTACATAAAAAGAACTTCTACCTTTTCCAACAGACCCACCAGTTTAACATTACCTGATTTTACCTTCTCTGTACAGTTGTAAATGTCTTTAAGTAAAATATTTGCTTTAACTAAAATAATTCTCATGTCAAAACCTATCTTCGAATGAATCCAGTCAGCTCAACAACTCTAACAGCCTACATGCTTGATTTAATGAGAAGCTAGTGTTATGGCTCAGTACATTCTGATGCATTTTTTATGCTTTCAGCAAACCACTCTATTTTAAGCGTTCAACATAACTACCATCCCTGGCTCCATATGGGGTTTCATGCTAACCACATATGTTTCTTTTTGCATCCTGAAGCGAAAATAAGAAATAACTCAAAAGACTCAGGAAGACAACCTCCAAACAAATTTTTGTGCTTGAATACAGCTCAGAAATAATGGGTGGTATCCATAAACATATTCTGCACTGGGAAATACAGCCCCACCAGAGCCCTAGGGAAGTCACAAAAAAAAAAAATCTAATGCAGACCAAGATGGGCTCACATCAGTGCACCACATAACCTTATAAACAGAGTAACTACACAAATGAATACCCCTAGAAGTTTGTATTACCTGTGATTTACAAAAGCACATACTATACACAAATATCCCTACCACCTTCCATTCGTACCACTTCTAACCATTACTCTTTCAAAGAATCTCTTCACTCACACCTAATATCCCAATGGGAATGCTCCTGCTCTCTCCCCACATAACAAATGATATCAAACTGTTGTTCCCTTCATTCTGTGGAAAACAAACTCCTTTTTCACTTCATTCAATGCCTTAGATTCCTTCTCTCTCTCTCTTTCTCGATCTTATTCTCATCTAAAACTTTCTCCTTCTATTCATCTCTCCATATACTTTTATTCCAGTTCTTATATGTTAGTTGTAAATAATGCATCAGACTGTTACTACTTATATGCGATTTGTAAACAATGAATCAGACTGTAACTATGAACTGTATGTTCCTAAGAAGAAATGCCTCTCAGCTGTACAATGCAATGTTCCATTGCCAGTCAGTTTTAACTCCAACCTCATCACTAGTGTGTATTATTTGCAATGTTTGCTGTATTAATTGTAAAGGTCTTGCTCAAAACTGCAACCCTTGTATAAATATAATCTTTAAACTAGTGTAACCTAGAGTGCTATTGGAGCTTTTCTCCCCAGGACTCCATTGAAAACGGGTTCAAATGGCCCAATGGACTATCCTGGTAAACCAACTGCAAATAAAATAAATAAATAAATATTTCAAGTAGTAACTGTGACACATCCTGGTAAAAAGCCCATACTAACTAATGCAAAACAAACCAAAAGTCAATGTGCAATGGCAAAAAAAGCCCACAGATATACACTCATCCTCCCAATGTTGCACTGCAACCATACTGTCCCCATGCTGTGTCCTACAAAGTACAAACAAAATAATTGCTAGAGTCCAGCACAGCATACCTCAAACTAACACCTGCACATCTCTCCCCACTTAGTAACATAGTAGTTGCAGGTAGATGACAGCCAACTGTCAACATGTCTGTCTCTATTCTCTAGAGGTGATATTTCTGAATGTTAATGAAAAATTGTATAAACTAGAGGAGTGAGGCATGAAGAATAAAGAAAAGGCTCAAATGGAAGTATTTACGGAAGGGTTAACTATGCCAAGGTTAGAGGAAGATGAGGCTCAAAAATTAATAGCTAAGACAGGAAGAGATTTGAAAATAAATGGTTATGTATATCAAATCAACAAGAACGTCTCCAAGAACAGACAGAATTTCTGTTGAGGTCTGGAAATCAGTAATGAATAAAGTGATAAAGATATGGAATATTTTGTCTGACAGAATTTTAAAGGGGGAGCACGTGCATTTTGAAGAAAGCTGAGGTGGATGCATACCTCTCAATTCCTGAGTCTGTAGAATGCCCCTGATTTTGTCTCATAGTTTTGCCCTGTCTGTCATTAAATTGTTGATTCTTTGACAAAGTCCTGAGGATTGCAGTCAGTTAATAATATCAAACACTAAAATGTTATACTTTCTATTGTTCAGAAAATGCACATTGATGTAAAAAAACTGTTGCTCTGTTAACTTTTTAAGTGAATTAAATGTCCCTGAATTTGGGCCTTTGTCTTCTATTACTTTGGCTTGTCCAGAATTATTGAGCAAAGAATTTGAGAGGCATGGCTGGCTGTATTACCCAATCAGGTGAAAGACTCATCAGACCCAACTTCATATAGACCCATTTCAATTGAAAACCATGACTACAAAGTACTTATGTCTATACTAGCTAACAGTGTGCAAGTGTTGCCAAAATTGACAGATAATAGTTCAATGTGGTTTTCTTGAGGGAAGGCAAATAACTGACAACGTTAACATTACAATGATGTCCCAGAGGGAAGCACAACCTAAGAAAAAGCTGCTATTGTTGGTGGGTCTTGATCCAGAGAAAGCGTTTGATAAAATTAGCTGCGATTTTATGAGCAGAGCAGTAGTATAGTACAGTTGTGTACACTTACCATAAATATAGATGTTCGAGTGTATTCACTGTTGCAGTCATCACATTTGGATTATCTGCCTGCAGGTAGCCCTCAGCCAACCTGAATACCAGAGTCTTGGGATTTTTGCATCAGATGCTGTCGCTTCCTCCATGACGTCAGGTCGCCAGGGGCATAAAACATGCAGCGGACGCCATTACATCAGTTTTTCTTGGCCCAGATGTCAGGTGCCCCCAAAATATGAAGCAATTATATGGTGTGGAACACCCCCAGCAAAAAGCAAATACACATAGTATAAGATATGCCAAACCAAAAAGGATAGTTGCAAGCAAAGACAATCAGGGGGCTGGAGGGAGGGTAACCAGGACTGCAACAGTGAATACACTCGAACATCTACATTTATGGTAAGTGTACACAACTGTACTATGTTCTTCGTGTTTCACTGTTGCAGTCATCACATTTGGGTTGATTCCCAACGCTAAGAAAGAGTGGAGGTAGATTAGGAAGCATTAGGCCTGGCAATCAGTCCCTGTAAGACTGCTGTGGCACATCCAGCTCTGGATTTAGAAAAGATAGGCAAGTAGTAACGCTTGGTGAAAGTGTGTACCGAGCTCCAGGTCGCAGCTTCTAGGATGTCCCTGGTAGGGACTCCTCTGATAAATGCAGTAGAGGTAGATGTAGCCCTAGTGGAATGTGTTCTTATCCCCTGTGAGGTAGGTTTTCCATTCTGCTTGTAGCAGAAATGGATGCAGTGTGCTATCCATTTAGATATGGTTTACTTTGAAATGGCCTTCTCCTCTGCTCCTGCAGCAAAGCTGACTCTAAGTTGTCTGTGCACGTCTAAAAAATGCAGTATCCTTTCCCCTTTATTCTGAGGATTAGGGAAAAAGTAGGCAAATGAATGCACTGGTTTAAAGCCACACTAGACACTAAATTGGGCATAAAAGATGGGTTAGTCCTGAGGGAAACCCTGTCTGCGTGGAAGATAATGAAGGGTTCCACTGCCATAAGGGCCTGCAGTTCAGACATTCTTCTTGCTGATGTGATGGCTAGAAGTAAAGCTGTTTTCCATGAGAGGAATTTCAACTCTGCTGTAGCAACTGGTTCAAAGGGGGGAATTGTAAGTTTTTCCAATACAAAGTTAAGGTCCCAAGCTGGAGTGGGAGCTCTCCTGAGGGGTCTTAAACTTTTGGCCCCTCTAAGGAACTGTTTTATCAGAGGATGAGAGAAGAGGGGTGGCTCAGTATTATAATGAGCTGAGATGGCACAGGCATGAATCTTAACTGAAGAGAAAGATAGGCCCTTGTGGAGCATTTCTGTTAAGTAATCTAGTATATGAGGTAAGCTGGGCACAGTTGTGGCCATCCCTTGAGACTGACACCAGGAACATTATCTTTTCCACTTTTCTGAATAGGATTTTCTAGTACTAGGCCTCCTTACCTCAAGAATGATCCAGCACCTGCTTACTGAGGGTTGCTAGGGGAGGGTTCAGGGGATTAGCCAGGCTGCAAGGTTCAGGGTCTGTAGCTGAGGGTGCAGAATTTGCCCCCCCCCCCGAGACAGCAGGAAAGGGGTCTGAGGCAGGTGCCATGGTTGTAGCACTGTCAGACTGCTCAAAAGAGGATACCAGTGCTGGCGTGGCCAGTCTGGTGTAATCAGGATTGTCCTTGGCTTGTCCTGTTTGATCTTTAGTAGAACCTTCGAGAGGAGAGGCAGAGGGGGAAAGGCACAGACTGAGAGGTTTTCCCAAGAAAAGGAGAGGGCATCCACCCTTCCAAGCTTGGATGTGGGGAGTTCTGGTGCAGTATTTGTTCAATTGATAGTTCTGAGGGGAAGCAAACAGGTCCACCTCTGGTGTCCCCCATCTATTCCCCAAAAGTTTGAATATTTTTGGTTCCAGTTTCCATTCATGTGGGTACATGAGATTTCTGCTCAAGTCATCTGCCAGTGAATTGAGTTTGCCTGGCAGGAATTGAGCTTGTAGGTGCATTTGGCTGCTCAAAGCTGTGTTCCACAGAGCCGTGGGTAGGAATGTGTTCCCCCCTGCTTGTTTATGCGGTGTTGTTTGTCTTTACCAATAGTTGTCCTGGAAAAATAAGGCCTTTGAAGGCTGTCAGAGCATTCTATACAGCTAACATTTCTTTTTGATTGATATGCAGGTGCATCCGCTTTGGGTTCCATTTGCCCTGAATGCACTGCCCTACCATGTGAGCCCCCCATGCATAGTCTGATGCGTCTGTTGTTAGGGTGTGGGCGGCAGGGGGTAGAGTGAAGGAGAGTCCCTTGTTGTGGTTTCAGGCCTCTGCCCACCAAAGGAACTCTGCCCTTAGACACGGAATGATAGGAATTATTGTTTCCAGGTCCTGAGAATGTTAACACCATACACTTTTTAGATACCACTGAAGTTTCCTCATATGCAGTCTTGCATATGGAATTAACAGAATGCAAGAGGCCATGAACCCCAGAGCTTGCAGTATTTTCCTTGCAGATAGCTGGGTTTTGGTGGCCAGTAGGTTGAAGTAAGTTGACAAATAAATGTGTTTCTCTGGAGTAAGGAATGCCATCTGGGAAGTTGTGTTCAAGCTTGCTCCCAGGAATACAATCTGTTGGTAGGGTACTAGGTGTGATTTCTTTTCATTGATAGTGTACCCCAGTGAAGTTAGAATTCTCTTTACAAATACCAGGTGCTGTAGTAGCAAGTCCTGACTTTCCACCTGAATCCGGCAATCGTCCAAGCATGGGTAAATCTGAATACTTCTCTGCCTGCAAAAAGCAATGGCTGGAGCTATGCACTTTGTGAATACCCTGGGCGCAGTAGATAAGCCAAAGAGTAATGTAGTGCATAGAGCCTGACCTGAAGCAAAGGTATTTCCTGAAAGATTCCCTTATGGGGATGTGCAGGTAAGCTTCTTTTAAGTCTACGGTTGCCAGCCAGGCATCCTTGGCTAACATAGGAAGCAGCTGTTGGAGAATTAGCATTTTGAATTTTGGAACCACCAGAAAGGTGTTGAGAATAGATAAATCCAGGAGAGGATGACAGGAGTTTTCTTTTCTGGGAACCAGGAACAGTCTTGAATAAAAGCCTTGTCCCCTTTGTATTGCTGGGACAGGTTGAACAGCCTTGATGCTGAGGAGAGAAAGTACTTGCTTTTGGGCCTCCGCCCACTGCTTTGGGAGGGAGGTCTGGCCATCCACTTAGGGTTGGGAGTGAGTGGAAGTGGAATCTGTATCATAGGGAAACAATGTTTAAAACCCATTTGTCTTGGGTAATGTATTCCCAGTTTTTTGCATGCAGAGAGAGTTTTCCTCCTAAAGGTGCAAGTACTTGAGCAAGGTTTGGGGGAGTTAAGGATAAGTCATTGTACAAGTTTACTATAGGAGGGTGGCTTACTACTCCCTGTTTTGGAAGTGGGAGCACCCCACTGCTTAGATATGTGCATAACCTGAGACTAAAGTCTTGGGGGTCTGCTGACCTTGTGTTTGGACTGAGAAGGCCTGGAAGGGACTGGAAAGGACCAGTTCTTTGAAGGCCAATGCCTACTGAATCTAGGTGGCTGTACTTGTAAGAAATCTTTAACAGTTTGCATAGATTTAGCTTTCTCCTCCATCCTTTTGAAAACTTCTGCTTTATTGCCAAATAGGTGCTCTATGTTTAAGGGTGCATCCAGTAATTTTGCTTTGACATGATCTGGCAAGTTTTGTTCCTTAAGCCAGGCATGCCTTCTAAGAACAGACCCAGTGACAGCAGCCCTACAAGATGCTTCTAAAGCATCAAAACCACACTGCAAAGTATGTTTACCAACTTGGTCAGCAGAATGCATTAACTCTTGTAAATTTTTGTGTTCTGCACAGTCAGAAATCAACATCATTTTCTGTTTAATTAGCCCCATAATATGCTGCTGACACTTTAACATATGAAACTGGCAATTTAAAGCCCTAATGGCCAGAGCAGCAGAGGTGTATACCTTCTTACCCCATCTGTCTAAAGCCCTAGAATCCCTGTCAGAAGGGGTGGGATTCTTGGCAGTAGTAGCCTTAATGCCTTTTGGTCCTTGGGAAATGGTCTCTGGATCCACAGTAGGATTCCTGAAAAGGAATTTGTGAGAGTCAGGTACTCTATAGTACCTGTCAGGTTTCCTGGGAGCTGGAGGCAAAGTATCCGGGATAAGGATGGATTCCAAGAAAACATCCTCTACAATCTCCAGAACAGGAAGGATAGCTAGAGGCCTGTGCTGAGGCAGGTTTAAAAATTCCCTGAGTCTCTTTATGGATTGAGAGTAGTCCTGGCTTTCCCAGCAGAAATGCTCCTTAAGGTTATGCAGGGTTTCACCAAAAGAAAAATCTTCTGGAGGGGAAGCAGAGGGAATGGAATCCTCTGCATCAGAATCCTAGGGAATGGAATCCTCTGCATCAGAATCCTCATAGGTAGATAAGGGTATGTCTGGTAGTCAGAAGGAAAGTACAGTTTTGTACCTACCATAAATGTAGATGTTCGAGTGCTAATACAGCTGCAGTCATAACAGATGGGTTCTCCTGCCGTCAGGCGGGTCCTCGGTCGGCCGAATTCCAAAGTCTAGGTCCGGCATCGTTTGTCGTCGCTTCCTCCCTGACGTCAGTGCGACAGGGGTATAAAAGAACCAGCCGACACCATTTTCTTCAGTCTTTCTTGCCCCAGATGTCAGGTGCCCCCAGAAGGAAGGCAATACATAAAATAATGTAATAATGCAATGCAATATAATCAAAAAACAGTAGTTGCAAGCAAATACACCATAAAAGAATACCCCTAGAGGGGAAGGTGGGAGGGAAACCTGGACTGCAGCTGTATTAGCACTCGAACATCTACATTTATGGTAGGTACAAAACTGTACTATGTTCATCGTGCATATAGCTGCAGTCATAACAGATGGGTAGAATCCCAAAGCTAAGAAAGGGGTGGTAGGCACTAGGTGGAGCTAGGAGGAGCCAAAATGCCCTGCAAGACTGCAGTGGCAAAGCCTGCTCTAGACTTGGAGTATAATGGTAGGTTGTAGTGCTTAGAGAAGGTATGCACAGAACTCCAAGTGGCTGCTTCTAAAATATCCTTGGTAGGAACTCCTCTGAGGAAGGCTGCAGAGGTGGCTGTGGCCCTGGTGGAATGAGTTCTAATGCCTGTAGGTACAGTTTTGCCATGAAAGGAATAGCAAAAGCGTATGCAGTGGGCTATCCATTTTGAGATTGTCTGTTTGGATATTGACTTTCCTTGAGCTCCTACCATAGGCCACAAAAAGCTGTTCTGATTTTCTGAAAGGCTTTGTTCTGTCCAAATAATAACGCAGTTGTCTGTGGATGTCCAAGAAATGCAGTAATCTCTCCCCTTTGTTTTGAGGATTAGGATAAAAAGTAGGTAAATGTATGGCCTGATTTAAAGCTACTCTGGATACCACTTTAGGCATAAAGGACGGGTTGGTACGTAATGAAACTCTGTCCTGATGGAAGATGATGTAAGGCTGGACAGCCATAAGAGCCTGTAGTTCTGAAACTCTACGAGCTGAAGTGATAGCCAGAAAGAAAGCTGTTTTCCAGGACAAATATTGTAAATCTGATGAAGCAGCTGGTTCAAAAGGGGGCAAGGTCAGTTTTTCCAGAATGAAATTAAGATCCCAAGCAGGTATTGGTTGTTTTCTTGGAGGTCTTAAATTCTTAGCCCCTCTGAGGAACTGTCTTAATAGAGGGTGATAAAATAAAGGTGGACCAGTGTTGTATTCTGCAGAAATGGCTGAGGCATGGATTTTGATGGAGGAGAACGAAAGTCCACTGCTTAGCAGTTCGGCCAAATATTGTAGTATTTGAGGTAAATTCAGTTTTCCAGGGCACTGGCCCTTTTTCTCATTCCAAACACAAAAACGTTTCCATTTTGCAGAGTAAGCTTTTCTAGTTGATGGCCTTCTGGCCTCCAAAATGACATCCTGCACCTCCTTGGAGAGCAGGGCCTGCTGTGATGCTAAGGAATCTTCCATGCGGCTAGATTGAGTGTCTTCAGCTGACTGTGAAGAGTTTTGAAGCTGTGCTGAGTCAGAAGAAGAGGCATTAGAGGCAGGGTCCATGGTGGGGAATGAGTCAGGCTCCTTAGTAGTGGGTACCAGTGTTGCCTTGGCCAGTCCGGAGCAATGAGGATCATCTTTGGTCTGTCTGCTCTGGTCTTCAATAGGACTTTGGGCAGCAGAGGAAGAGGTGGGAAGGCATAAACTGTCATTGATGTCCAACTGAAAGAGAGAGCGTCCACTCTCCAGGCCTTTGGATGGAAGATCCTTGAGCAGAATTTTGTCAAATGATGATTTTTGTGGGAGGCAAAGAGATCTATGTCTGGCCTTCCCCATTCTTGGATTATTTCTGTAAAAACTTTTGGATGCAACTTCCATTCGTGTGGATCTGTCATATTCCTGCTTAGGTTGTCTGCCAGCGTGTTTTCCTTGCCTGGCAAGTACTGTGCTTGTAGCTCCATTTGTAAGTCCATGGCCATGTTCCAAAGTGACATGGCCAGTCTGCATAGGGGATAAGAATGTGTTCCTCCCTGTTTGCCTATGTACCACATAACTGTGGTGTTGTCTGTTCTTATCAATAGCTGACCTGGTTGTAGAAGGTCCTTGAAGGCTGTAATAGCATTTATCACTGCTAGCATTTCTTTTTGATTGATGTGAAGGTGCTTTTCTTTTTGGGTCCATTTGCCCTGAATGCACCGGTCTGTCATGTGTGCCCCCCAGGCGTAGTCCGAGGCGTCTGTTGTGATGACTTGATTTGCTTGAGGCTTGCTGAATGGAAGACCTGTGTTTGTTTGGCATGCTTGAGCCCACCACAGAAATTCCTTTTCCAGACATGGAATTAGTGGTATCATTGTTTCCAAACTGTGGCTGTGTTGAGACCATATATTTTTTAGGTACCATTGTAGTTTTCTCATATGCAGCTTTGCACATGGGATTAGTAAGATGCAAGATGCCATGAATCCCAGAGCCTGCAGGATTTTCCTTGCAGTCAGCCTGGTGCAATTTGCCAGTGTTCTGAAATATTGAATTAGTTGCCCCTGCTTCTCTGGCGTGAGGTAGGCCATCTGGGTGTTTGTGTCCAAATTGGCACCCAGGAAAATTATCTTCCGAGAGGGTATTAGTTTTGATTTCTCTTTGTTGACTGTGTATCCTAGAGAGTTTAATAACATTATTACATAAGCCAGATGTTTCAGAAGAATGTGCTTGCTGTCCGCTTGGATCAGGCAGTCGTCCAAATAAGGGTATATTTGTATCCCTTGAAGTCTGCAGTAGACAATTACTGATGCCAGGCATTTCGTGAATACTCTGGGCGCAGTAGATAAACCAAAGGGCAATGCAGAGAATTGATAATGTATTGAACCTGCAAGAAATCTGAGGTATCTTCTGCAATTTTGTCTGATTGGGACATGCAGGTATGCCTCCTTGAGGTCCAATGTTACCAGCCAAGACTCCTTGCCCAGCATGGGAAGAAGCTGCTGTAGAGTGAGCATCTTGAATTTTGGTACGAGTAGGAATGTGTTTCGGATGGAAAGATCCAAAATAGGTCTCCAATCTTTGCCCTTCCTTGGCACCAGAAATAGCCTGGAATAAAAACCTTGACCTTGTTCGTGTGTAGGTACCTCTTGAATAGCTTTCATGTTTATAAGATCTGAAATTTACTTTTGTGCCTCTGCCCTTTGATTGTGTGGCAGGTTTGGCATGCCTTTCATTTTTGGAAGGGTATGAAAATGGAATTTGTAGCCTCTGTTTATAATATTCAGGATCCATTTGTCCTTTGTGACAATATGCCATTTTTTTGAGAATAGTGCCAGCTTTCCTCCTAAGGGTGCTGCCATTTGAGACCTGGTTGGCATGCAAAGGGGAAAGTCATTGGTTTTGCTTTCTGAAAGATTGTGAGTTGTCCTCACCACTTCTTTGTGTAGGAGCTTGCCATTGTTTGCCTCTGTACGAGCCTTGTGTTTGTCCTCTGCCCCTCGGGCGCCTGTATCTGCCTCTTTGGGGTCTGTCTGTGGCAGGAAAGGACCAGTTTTTGCAAGGCCAATTTCTACTAAAACGTGGGGGTTGAACCTGCAGAAATTCTTTCACAGTTTGCATTGATTTAGCCTTTTCCTCCATTTTCTGTAATACTTCCTCAGCATTTGCCCCAAATAGTACATCCTTTTGAAGAGAGTCTAGTAATTTAGCTTTGACATGATCAGGCAAGGCTTGTTCCTTGAGCCAGGCATGCCTTATGACTGAGCCTGTAACAGCAGCTCTACATGAGGCCTCTAGAGCATCAAAACCACATTGTAAGGTATGTTTACCCACTTGTTCTGCACTATGCATCAAATCCTGCAACTCCTTCATGTCTGGTTGTTCAGGTTGCGACATTTTACTTTTCAATTGAGATAACAGAAACTGTTGGTATTTTAGCATATGAAACTGACAGTTTAAGGCCCTCATGGATAAGGTAGCCGAGGTATATACCTTTTTTCCACACCTTTCTAAGGATCTGGAATCTCTCGAAGGCAATGGGTTTTGGCAATGGAGGCCTTAACTCCTTGGGCCCTGTGAGATGGTTTCTAGGTCAGCAGCATGGCTTTTGTATAGAAATTGGTGTGAGTCAGGAACCCTGTAGTACCTATCAGGCTTAACTGGAGCTGGAGGGAGAGAGTCCGGGTTAAGGCAGGCCTCCAAGTAAACATCATCTAGGATGTCCAGGACAGGAGGTATAGCCAGAGGCCTGTGCTGGGATAACAAGCCTTTTCTTGGAATCTGAATAATCCTGGCCTTCCCAGTGGAAGTGTTCCCTTAAGGTATGCAGAGTTTCACCAAATTAGTAATCCTCAGGGGGGGATACAGAAGGAATAGATTCCTCTGCATCAGAGTCTTCAAAAGGAGAGTAAGACTGTTCCTGATAATCAGAGTGCTCTGAAATAATGGAGCCCTGATCAGAGGAGGGGGAATCTTCCTCCACTCTGGGTCTTTTGTCCGGAGGTGGCTGAGAACCTCTGATTAGCCATTTTAAGCATCTGTTTCTTAGGCATGGGGCCTGGAGATGGGCCCTGTGTAGCTGGTCTCTTAGGGTGCATGGTAGCTTTAGACTTGGTGAAAGCCTTGATGGAGAAAGAAGAAGAAGGTCTGAAGACACCTTGATTGGAGGTGGACCTGTCCACATTCTGTGTTTCAATGCCAAGCGTGGCTTCGGTATCTGTAGTCAGGGTGTGGGCCGAGGAGCCTGCAACCTCGGGTACAGGAGACACCGCCAAAGATGTGTCGTCGGTAATCAGGGGCTGCGTAGGCGCCTCGCTGAGAACCGGACCATGTTTAATTGGCTTTGGCGTGGTGTCGGTAGAGGCCGCGGACCTCGAGTGTCGGTCCTTGTTTTTGAGTTTTTTTAGACAAAACCGGAGTCGGAGTATCCGACGACATAGTATAGTTAAATGCTTTCCCAAAATAATGCTGGGTGAACTCCGCCCGACACTTAATAGTGCGTTTGTTGAATGTAGCACAAAAGCGAGAGACCAAGACGTCGTGGTCTGGGCCTAAACAAGGTATACAGAGGGAATGGAAATCCTTATGCGGTATTTGCTTCCCACAAGAAATACAATTATTAACTTTGTCTGACATCGGTCTGAGGCAAGAAAAAGTTTCCCCAACGGGGTACTTAGCTTTTAAGAAGACTTCGGTTCCAATTTTTTTGTAATCTCAGGAGATGGCCGACCGGCACTTGCGAACTGCTTCTGCTTCGGGCACCGCGCGGCAAAAAAGACTGAAGAAAATGGCATTGGCTGGTTCTTTTATACCCGTCGCACTGACGTCAGGGAGGAAGCGACGACAACCGACGCTGGACCTAGACTTTGGAATTCGGCCGACCGAGGACCCGCCTGACGGCAGGAGAACCCATCTGTTATGACTGCAGCTGTATGCATGATGAACATCAGAGATATCAGATTCCTGATCAGAAGAATCAAAAGGAAAATCAGTTCTAGGTCTCTTTGAGGGGGAAGGCTGGATTCCCCTAATTAAGGTAATAAGGTCTTCAGCCATTCTAATCATTTGTTTTTGAGGCCTGTGGGCCTGTGAATGCGCTTTGGACATCAGTTTCTTAGGTGTAGTGCGAACTTTAGGCCTGAGAAATTCAGTATTTTTGGCTTGAAATGAAGTTGTCGGTTTAATATGAAAATCGGTAGGCCTGAATACACCCTCAGAAGCCGGTGCTTGCACTGCGACTCCGGACTCATCTAAGGTAGAGACATCCGCAGGTTCCATAGTCGAAGAAGCATCTTGCGGTATACCGGACTCCGAATGGGTCTCAGTAGAGGCCTGCGAATCTGTAGAAGCGGATATCAGCAGATGCGAAAGCGCCTCACTGAGTACCGGCAGACTGGTGACTAGCTTAATGGTAGCGTAGTCTGCAGTTTTGGACCTATGCTGTCTGTTTCTGTCTTTATCCTTATGCTTCATCGAAAGATCAGTAGTCGGATGGCTTATCGATGCCATTTCGGAGTACGGAGATCGAGGGCGAAAGCATTTAGCTACAAAAACTGCACGACGATGGACAGTTCGGGCGTTGAAAGAGGCACAAAACTGACAGCGAGAGACGTCATGATCTGGGCCTAAACAGGTGACGCAGAAAGAATTAAATCCTCTATGAGGTATTTGGTTTCCACAGGCAAGACAATTATTCATTTTTTCTGACATCGGTTAGAGCAAGAAAAAAGTTTCCCCATCTGGGTACTTATCTTTTAGAAGACTTCAGGTCTGAAACTCGAAAATGAAAATTTCAGGAGTCAGCCGACCAGCACTTGCGAGCTACTACTGCTTCAGGCACCGCACAGCAAGAAAGACTGATGTAATGATGTCAGCTGCATGTTTTATACCCCTGACATCATGGAAGAAGTGACAGCATCCGACAAAGAAATCCCAAGACTCTGGTATTCGGCCCGGCTGAGGGCTACCTGCAGGCAGATAACCCAAATGTGATGAGTGCAACAGTGAAACAAAAAGAAAGTACAGTTGTGTACACTTACCATAAATGTAGATGTTCAAGTGTATTCACTGTTGCAGTCATTACAATTGGGTAATCTGCTGGCAGGTTGCCCAAAGTTGGCCTGATTAACAAAGTCTTGGGCCCTGCGTTGGTTGCTGTCCCTTATTCCATGACGTCAGGTCGGCAGGGGTATAAAACATGCAGCCGATGCCATTACATCAGTTTTTCTTGCCCCAGATGTCAGGTGCCCCCCCAAATAGGGAGCAAAATATATATATATATATATATATATATATATATATATCTATATATATGTAGCTATATAAAATAAGAAACACAAAAAATATACCCCCAAACAAAAGCAAATACACCCAAAAGGCTTTTAAGCATAATAAAAGAAAGAAGAGGTATAGTAAAAGAAAAACAGGGGGATGGAGGGAGGGTAAAAAGGACTGCAACAGTGAATACACTCAAACATCTACATTTATGGTAAGTGTACACAACTGTACTATGTTAATCGTGTTTCACTGTTGCAGTCATTACATTTGGGTAGATTCCCAAAGCTAAGGTTGGGAGGATGGATTTATACAGCATTACGACCAGCTATAAGGTCCTGCAAAACAGCAGTGGCAAAGCTAGCTCTTGATTTAGAGAAAATTGGTAAGTGATAAAACTTGGTGAAAGTATGAACTGAACTCCAGGTAGCAGCTTCTAGAATATCCCTGGTAGGAACACCTCTGAGAAAGGCTGCTGAAGTAGGTTCATAAGTTCATAGGTTAGAACTACGCTAACTGCCCTTATGAGCCATTTCAAACCTAGCCAATTACCCCATGTGAGAATCAAACCCTGCACCTTCCATCTGTAAGGTAAACACCTTAACCATTAAGCCATCCTCCCACCCTAATGATCCTTCCGCTGGAATAGATGCAGCCCTGGTGGAATGAAATCTGATCCCCTGGGGGACAGGCTTTCCATGGTGCTTATAACAGAAATGAATACAATGGCTTATCCATTTAGAAATGGTTTGCTTTCAAATAGCCTTCCCCTCTGCCCCTGCAGCAAATGCTACCAGCAGTTGTTCAGATTTTCTTCGAGATTTAGTCCTGTCTAAGTAGAATCTAAGTTGCCTGTGTACATCCAATGAATGCAGAATCTGTTAAGGATTAATGGACTGATTAAGAGCCACACTGGATACCACCTTGGGCATGAATGATGGACTGGTCCTGAGTGACACCCTGTCCGCATGAAAGATGATGAAAGGCTCCACTGCCATAAGGGCCTGTAATTCAGATACCCTTCTAGCTGAAGTGATTGCTATAAGGAAAGCTGTTTTCCAAGAAAGAAATTTTAAGTCTGCAGTAGCAGCTGACTCGAAAGGAGGTAGAGTGAGTTTCTCCAATACAAAGTTAAGGTCCCAGGCAGGGGTTGGAGCTCGCCTGGGTGGTCTCAAGTTTTTGGCCCTCTGAGATGCTGCTTTAGAAGAGGATGAGAGAAGGGGGGATATGTGCTGAAATGGCTGAGGCATGGATTTTTATGGAAGAAAAACACAGGCCCATATAAAGCATCTCAGTTAAGTATTGGAAAATCTGAGGTAAATTGGGCACTGCTGTGCTCATCCCTTGAGATTGATTCCAGGCACAGAATCTTTTCCATTTGTCAGTATAAGATTTTCTAGTACTAGGTCTTTTCGCCTCCAAAATGACATCCATCACAGGTTTGCTGAGGGATGCTAAGGGTGAATTTAAGTGATTAGCCAAGCTGCAAGATTCAATGTTTGGAGCTAAGGGTGCAGAATTTGGTTCCTGCTGAGCCAGTAAGGAAGGTGTCTGAGGTAGGTGCCATGGAGAAATGTGTGACACGCTGCGTAGGAGTGGGTACCAGTGTTGGTGAGGCCAGTCTGGAGCAATCAAAATCATTTTTGGTTTGTCCTATTTGACTTTTAGTAGAACTTTGGAGAGCAAAGGCAGAGGGGGAAAGGCATAGACTGATAGGTTTTTCCAGCTGGGGAAAAGGGGGGAGGGGGGTTTTTTCCCA